>NC_092243.1:54357935-54479369 GCF_036320965.1 Panulirus ornatus
TGTTCCTTGTTACTAAGTCCATCTTGAATGGCTGGAAACCCTCAGACTTGATATTCTAGGAGAGTCAGTGCTGGGCCAGGGAGGGTCTTCGTCTCTCAATAAACATTTTTCCTTCCCTAGACTGGCAGGGTAACTGGTAATTAGCAGAAGCACAAGCGTACAAACCACGCGAGAGGTAACGAGTATTGGAGAATGAGGAGACGGTTAAGTGGAAAATCCTTTCTGATGGAAGCAGTTTACGTCCCGGCCATCATCGTAACCAGAACTAGGTCTGATCTGTGTCCTCTCTGAGGTTGGTTTATGTGAACAGCTGATGTGCATCACATGTCAGGAGGCACAGGGATATGTAAGTTGAATATTCCGAGTAGCTAAATGTGGTTAATTCTCCAGCTGAATATTTCATGGTTACCATGTGGGCTGGAAACCTACCAGTGAGGGGAAGCTGCTCCACCCTCCTCGGAGGTGGGAAGAACTGTGGCAATATTGATGTGTACAAAGGTTACTGGTGTTGTTCAGAGGGACTGCTGGGGCCTAGAAGGTATATCGTGATGAAGGACAGTTATGCAAATTTCTTTTTCCCTCATTCGGTATTTGCCGAATACCTTTCCTGACTAGAAACTAGGGTTGGTCGTCTCTACCCCTCTCGATAAAAAGGAAAAAAAAAGACCTGTTTTACTGTCCAGAGCATCATAACAAGGGTTTATGACCAACCACTCCTTTGCTAACGTCCAAAGGAATCTGAAGTGACAACTAAAGAGTAGATTTTTAACAGAGAAACCTTGTGTTTTCTGCGCTTGTATGCTAGTGTTGTTGTGAGACCTAACAGTCTGCCTATCAGTTATTCTGATCTCAAGAAGGCCGTTCGTTTAATGCTGTGTGATAGTCTCGAAAACCCTGTGACTCATCCTATTACTGTATGATTATCAGTGTACCTTATCCTTAACCTTAGGTCCTTACAACTGGATATAAAGTGTGTGTCCTGAAATACGAATATGTTCATCCCTTATAAAGGACTGACTACTGACCGACTACTGACTACTGACTGACTTTTGTGATGATTTAATCTTACCTGCAAAATCCTTTAAGATCCTTACACTGTCTAATGAGCTACTGAGGCATTAACACTGATCTTTCAGAAGCAGATTCATCCAGTAGTACTTCATAGAAGCGAGACTGGAACAGAAAATAAATTCTTGGGAGACGCGTGAACTCTTCTTCTTTAAGGAGCATATGTACGGAGAATCGTCGATGACTGTTAGAGCAAATCAGTATTAGAATAGGGGTTACTCAGTGATGACTAGGCCAGTGAGTTCTTGCATGAGTGAATTGCGTAGGAGTTGCAGCAGCTACATAATGGAGGGGATATTCGCTCGGGGTCAGGCAAGTTTATCATGCCCAAAAGCTCGTTTCTGAGAGAGAGAGAGAGAGAGAGAGAGAGAGAGAGAGAGAGAGAGAGAGAGAGAGAGAGAGAGAGAGCCTTTACCGGTGACCGAATCTGATGGTAATGAACTTTTAGGTTGCAAGAGGTCGAATGATTCGTGCAATAACGGTGAAATGTCCTTCTCAGAGCTCGTCAGGAAACCTCGGGTCTAGATTTACATCACTGTTGGCAATCGCGATATACATCGACTTGAAATGTCAGGAGAAGTTTCCAGTTCGTATGTCAGAGGTGTTGAGTTCGGTAAATAAGGCAAGACGGCAAGGGCGTGGCGTACAGAGGTATGTATGATTGGCACGCCATGAATCATCTGCAAGGCGAAGGTCATCAGGATATAAAAGGAGGAGGAGGAGGAGGTCAAGAGTGAGGTTTAGTGGGTCATTCACCCACCACAATGTCATTATCAAAGGTGTGGACGGATGAGGTCATCGGCGAGGAGGAGGGATAAGTTAGAGGAAGCAACACCACTTGCATTCACTACTTCAAGGGAATGTGTAGCCACGAACTGAACTGCGTATCTCAGTGAGATTTGGCCACGCTGTTAGCCATTTATGGATTTGCATAAGGGACGTGTCTGACGTGGGATACGATGCTGCCATACAGAAGAGCTATTGAATTTGGTTAGACGTGCCACATGTGTGGAGGCAAGGTTATTGTGTACACACACACACACACACACACACACACTCACACACACACACACACACACACACACACACACACAGATAGAGAGAGAGAGAGAGAGAGAGAGAGAGAGAGAGAGAGAGAGAGAGAGAGAGAGAGAGTGGGGGGATTCCATTCTAGAACTTTTGTCTGTTTCGTATGTAGTCATTTTGTCTGCCATTTTAATCATCCATTTTTACCTACGCCCGACAATTCATCAGCGACACTTACTTTGATCAGTTGACAATCAACACTCACAGCTGATAGTTATGTGACAGATTGGACGATTCCTAAGCTGCTTAACCCTCAGAAAACAGATGAAGCTCAATTTGGCCACATTTATATTGGAAATGTTTGATAATGTTGGCCACTCGTGCGTTCCACTCCCAGTTTTATATCGGCAATGTGTCACGTACGAATGGGGTAACCTCTGATAATGTACATAAAGTTCAAAACTATTCGACCTACTGATTCACAACTTTTTAAGGACATTGCGTTTTTGTGACTTTTCTTCGATACAAAGAACTGCAGTGTTCCTTTTTTTTCTTTTAGAATCGGTTGACTTTCTTTGATATCATCATCATCATCACTTGATTTTTGAGCCGAGACAGAATCTTTACGCTTTATTATTTCACCTCAGTTTTTTCCCCTCTTTTTTTTTATCCGTCCATATCAGCTGCGTCCAATGTTGATGGCATAGCTGAGTTTTTACAACCTTGTCCATCTCTTTTGCATTCGTTCCAACAAAGCTGGAACAAAAGATTTCAGGTAGATGTACCTGTTTAGAGATCTCTGTCGTATTTTGCAGTTGATACTTTTCAAAACAAATGATGATATTTGATTTGATAGTTCGCCAGTGTCCTGTAACTTTTTCATTGTTTTTCTCTTTCGTGTTCAATGGATTTCACAGCTTCCTAGAAATACAGCAGCATTGCCACTATTCCAGGTATCTCCCACCTTCGTAACTTTTTACCTACTATTTCAAACATATGACACACAGCAAGCAGCCTCATTCACTCTCAAACTCACTTACAGGATAACTTAAACGACCTTTCATTATCAACCCAATGTTTTACAACGTTTCCTCTTGTTTGTTATATTAACCTTTAATGTCTTTTCGATTTCAGTTATTTGAAAAGATTTTTGTTTACGTTTGCTCCAGTTTTTCACAACGTTTGAATCTGTCCATCTATATTTGTTTTTAATTCAAATCATTTGGCTGCTATCATTGCACCGCTAGACAGTATTCACACCTTCAATATTGTTACGTAAATATTCATAATATTCTCTCTGTGCTCAGTACGTTGGTTACACGAATATTGATCGACTGTTACAGACACACATTAGTCTTCAAATACGAGACTTTGCTTCTCACTTCCTCAACTGCCACAGACAACATTGAAAGGACCCCAGCAGCCTGTTGCTCTATGCATTCCTGTGTGGACATACGACTTTATGCTCAGATTAATGTAACAATCTCGCCTTTCCTAGTTTGAACTAATTTGATACTCAAACCAATTCAAGATTATTGGCGACAGTGGAGCATATGGAGTATATATATATGTATATATATTCCTATGAGTCCACGGGGAAAATGAATATCTTGATCACGCGCAAAATTGTGATCCTTTCCAATATATATATATATATATATATATATATATATATATATATATATATATATATATATATATATATATATGGGAGCGGGGGGCTGGAAATCCTCCCCTCTCATTTTTTTTAATTTTCCAAAAGAAGGAACAGAGAATTGGGCCAGGTGAGGGTATTCCCTCAAAGGCCCAGGCCTCTGTTCTTAACGCTACCTCGCTAATGCGGGAAATGGCGAATAGTTTGAAAGAAAAGAAAGAAGATATATATATATATATATATATATATATATATATATATATATATATATATATATATATATATATATATATATGGGCCTACGGTCCTAAAAGTTTTATAAGGTATGATCAGAATGGCATTATGAGGAGGAGGAGAGAATAACAAGTGGACGAGGAAACACAACTGGCCACTGAGGCAGGAGGAGTTCAAGATGCGTTGCTTGAGGAGGCGAGTGGCTCGGTCACCGCCTTCCCTCTCGACTCCCACGACAGAATTTTCTCGTTCACGTTGAGTCTGGCTGTGTGTGTGTGTGTGTGTGTGTGTGTGTGTGTGTGAGGGAACAGAAATGGCTGAGGACACTCGGGTCCACAGGCTCTCTCTCTCTCTCTCTCTCTCTCTCTCTCTCTCTCTCTCTCTCTCTCTCTCTCTCTCTCTCTCTCATATATATATATATATATATATATATATATATATATATATATATATATATATATATATATATATACCACCTTCTCGGTACATGGAAAGCTCTTTGCTATCAGACCAATCGTTAAAAGGTTTCTTGGGGTTGGTCGATACATAAGCCGGTGGAATTCTTGGACGCCAGATTCCCCACTGAAAATACGTGGGAATGACATCCAGACACGCCATGGCAGCTCGTAACGGCCTGTATCACGGCACTGAAACTTCTGGGACGGCACGCGAGTGCAGCGCAATGAAAGACGCGCCGCACGTGATTATACATTAAGACGTATCAAGGAATCATACACACCTCTTTGAGGTACGTCTTACAAGGTTTAAAATATCTTGAGTAATAGGAACTGTTTATCCAAACCACATGAATACGCCACACACGCACACACACACACACACACACGCGCACACACACAAACACACACACACTCATGCGTTATTGTGTGTCTACATTTTCCTGCTGCTGGAAGTAGCGCAGCCATGGGCTTCATGAGCCTTTCTAAAGGACTCTTTTATAGAAAGTGATCCTGCTGGAGTAATCATAAGTAAATAACAAGAATATATATATAAATATTTTATCCCTGGGGATAAGGGAGAAAGAATACTTCCCACGTAATCCCTGCGTGTCGTAGGCGACTAAAAGGGATATATATATATATATATATATATATATATATATATATATATATATATATATATATATATATATATATATCCCTGGGGATAAAGGAGAAAGAATACTTCCCACGTATTCCCTGCGTGTCGTAAAAGGGGAGGGAGCGAGGGGCTAGAAATCCTTCCCTCTCGGTTTTTGTTTTTTTCAATTTTCCAAAAGAAGGAACAGAGAAGGGGGCCAGGTGAGGATATTCCCTCAAAGGCCCAGTCCTTTGTTCTTAACGCTACCTCGCTGACGCGGGAAATGGCGAATAGTTTGAAAAGAAAGAAAGATGTATATAATATATATATATATATATATATATATATATATATATATATATATATATATATATATATATATGCGTGTGTGTGCATGTCAAAAGCCGTGGGAACAAAGAGAAGGAAAAGACCAAACTGGAGATGGAAGGATGGAGTGAAAATAAATGTTGAGTTGTTGGGACCTGAAAACAAAGAAGAGTGAAATGCGTGCAAGGGATAGAGTGAATGGGAATGATATAGTATACAGCGGTCAACGTGCTATCAATGGACTGAACCAGGGCATGTGAAGCGGCCGCGGTAAATCATGGAAGGATCTGTGGAGCCTGGATGTGGATAGGGAGCTGTGGTTTCGGTGAATTACACATGACAGCTAGAGAATGGATGTGAGCGAATGCTGCCTTTCTTCGTCTGTTCCTGGCGCTACCTAACAAATGCTGGAAAAGGCGATCCCGTGAGGAAAAAAGAAAGAATATATATATATATATATATATATATATATATATATATATATACACACACACACAGACTTTCACCTTGCCAACCCAACTGGCCCTGCCAGGGATACATTTCTGATAACCGAAATCATTTATGGCAATGGGAATAGCTTTACCTCTTGATGTAGTCATTGAATGTGCTCTCAGTCTGTTTCTATATCCTTCTGTCCTGGCACATTTGTGAAGTACAGAGGTTACTCACCGTTCGATGCAAGACTGTGAATCATTTAGATTATAGGAGTATCCACCAGCAGGTCCTGCCAGGTTATGGCTCTGAGTAAAATCTAAAGTAGGAGGTAAGATCTGAGAATCCTTTTATGTGCTACTTCTGCGATTACGTTGAAGATATTCTACAGGAAATCTTTAATAATGTATTCAGAGAATCCTGGGTCTATCGTGTGTCAGGTCATCGGCTGAACACGCGAGCACACCCACCTTAGTGGGTGAGGGAGATCCACTGAGGTTGGAGTGTGTGGTGTGGCTCAGCCTACAGGAACTAGGGCACAGTTAGCATCTGTGTTACACTATGATCGTGAGACACATGGATGTAATATGTGCACAATTAGCCATCTGTTACACTATGATCATGAGACACATCGATGTGATACGTGCACAATTAGCCATCTGTGTTATACTATGATCGTGAGACACATTGATGTGATATGTGCACAATTAGCCATCTGTGTTACACTATGATCGTGAGACACATGGATGTAATATGTGGACATAATCCGTGGCTGAGTTTCGTCTTTTACTTCTAGCCCATCGTTCAGGACTCCCGTGTCCACCACCCACGTCAATGTGTAATGCCTCAAGGGCTTCTTACCTCAGGGTCAGGGTGAACTTAGACAAAGAGAAAGTGATCGCCTTGCTCGCTCTTGGACACGTTGTGGTTGTACCTGTATGAGCGGTGGGTTCGTAAAGAAAAAAAAAAAAGAAAACGAAAAAAGAAGGCAAAAAGTGCTCTTCTCATATTCCGTAAAAGATATCAGGATGATGCTCTGCTCTGTTCCACTGGTTTAGGAACGTGTTTGAGTTATGACACTCACCTTTTCATTACGAGGATTATATATTATTACTTCTAATTTGCCTTGCGTACAAGAGAGAAATCTTATTTCCATTTGGACCGCAACTACCTGGCTTTTTGTCCATCACAACCAAAATAAGCGACGAATATGTATATGCTCATGCGTCCTCTGCTTCCCTCTGCTAACGTTTTTCAGGTTGTGGATTGAGTCAGACATGAGAGTTGCCAGGTTGTGAGACCTCGGGTTCAGCACAGTAGGCGGAGCAACCAGCCCTACTCCTCCGTCACTTCGTTTTGATTTTCCTTTAGGGATTATACAAGCATGTCTTCACTGTACAAGCAAGTCTTCGTTGATTTCTATTAGAGGTTATATCTATGTGTCTATCCGTCTATCTACCTACACACACACACACACACACACACACACACACACACACACAAAGACTAAGCAGAGGAGCGTGGATGTGTTAGAAAGAAAGTGTTTGAAGAGGTGGCTTGATCGTGTAAGTAATGAAAAGGTAAGCGAGATGTGTGGTAACAAAATGATTGGTTGAGAGAGCAGAAGAGCGTGCGTTGAAATGGTTTGGACATATGGGACGAATGAGTGAGGAAAGGTTGACAAAGAGGATGTATGTGTCAGAGGTGGAGGAAACAAGGAGAAGCGGAGACCAAATTGAAGATGGAAGGATGGAGTGAAAAATATTTTGAGCGATCGGGGACTGAACATGCAAGAGGGTGAAAGGCGTGCCCGGGACAGAGTGATTTCGAACGATGTAGTATGCTGAAGTCAACTTGCTGTCAATGGACTGAACCAGGGCATGTGAAGCGCTAGGGGTAAACTATGGAAAGGTCTGTGGGTTTGTTTCAGGATAGGGAACTGTGGTGTTGGCTCATTGTCCATGACAGCTAGAGAATGGGTGTGAGCGGATGCGGTCTTTCTTCGTCTGCTCCTGGCGCTACTTCACTAATGCGGTAAACGGTGATCAAGTGTGTGTGTGTGTGTGTGTGTGTGTGTGTCTATCTATATAATATATATATATATATATATATATATATATATATATATATATATATATATATATATATATATATATTCTTTTTTTTACATACATTCGCCATTTCCCGCGTTAGCGAGGTAGCGTTAAGAACAGAACCTGCGTGTCTCCTTCTACGACACGCAGGGAATACGTGGGAAGTATTCTTTCTCCCCAATTCCCAGGGATAATATATATAGATAGATAGATAGATAGATAGATAGGTAGGTAATACAGGATATACTTCTGAAAGGTCAAGCTTGGATAATTTTCTTTTCATCAGTTCGAAGCAAGAACTCCAGAACCCTGGTAGGTCTGGTACAGCGTCCCATAGCTCTGGTCCAAAGGCGTCATTGACTCATTCGGTCAGTAGTGGCGATGGGCTGTGTGTACAGAGGGCAGGGATGATATCCGCTGAAGCTGGTGAGCTTATCTTACCGTAAAATACCCCGTTCATGGGAAACAATTGCATGCCCTAATCCCAGTACATAAGAGATTGAAACAGGTTACCCACTCCTCTTAGGTAGAAGACGCTGATCCCTTTAGTGTATAGCGTGTGGGGCTTTGGACATCTAAGAGCATCGGAGACTCGCATTTGCTCAGTCTTGACGCTTATCCTTCCAAGAGGAAGCTGAGACGCCACAGAGGATGACGGAGACCAGTCAGCACATTGATAGGCTAGAGTCTCGTTAGTTATCGGAACTGACTTGGCAATCGCTCCACCAATTAGGGACGTCTTTGCACCACCCATCATCGAACTGAGGAAGCCTTCAATGTCAATCCCCTCCCGTGTACGGGCCTGGCGAGGTTCCCCGTGTTAAGCCAAATTAAGCCGCAGGTTCCATTTCCTAGTGGTGTCTTTCCGCCAGTTCCTTTAGGTTTCAGGACTGCGACCGTACTTATCCCGGAATCAGAGCTGTTCCGTCGGGCCACGGGAATAACGCAGGCGGATCGCTTGGTCATCATCGTCATCTAAGGTTGTGTCTGATTCCCTCCGGATCTCTACCTTTCGTTCTTCATTAAAAAAACATCCTTGGCAAGTGCTTTCGCAACTGCTCATCTTGCGAGTGTCCAGGGAATTCACTTCTAGCGACATAGTATGAATGCCCCCGTCTGTTTCTATTGCTCATTGCCTCGGGCTCCGAACACCAAGAAGACGGAACTGAGGTCCTAATTCCGTTCTTCTATGCAGAGACATTCGGGCCGTTAAAGTAGTCTGCTCTGAGCTCTCCAGTTTCTTCAAAGTAAAACAGGACGGCCACTAGGAACACTCGATGAAGAGGCCACTATGCGTGCCGGGGATGCGGGAGAAAGAGCGCTACACTTATATCTCCTTCGTGTCGTAGAATACGACTAGATGGGGCGGGAGTCGGGGAGGAAGCCCTCTCTTCCTTATATTTCATTTCTTAGAAGTGGAAACAGTTGGAGGAGCCAAGTGGGGAATGTTCATCCTCCTCGAAGGCTGAGGCTGAGGTGTCTGTATGTGTGTGGATTCGACCAGGATGAGAAAAAGGGAGATAGAGGTAATATCTTTGGGGAAGGGAACCTAGATGTTCCAGCTCTTAGTGAATCTAAGGTCAATGGGGAGGGGGTAGAATGGCTTGGGAATGTGTTGGGTTATTGTAAGTGCAAGAGGAAGTTGGTATTTCTGCTGAAAGAGGAGTTGTGGGAATGGGTGAAAAAGTGTACAGAGAGAGCTCCAGACTGATGTGGGTAAGAGACTGAGAGTGGATTGGGATAGATGGCTGGCTGTCAGTTCTTAAGCACCTGTAAATAGAGGACCGGGGAAAAGAAGTGACTGTATACGAGGCGCTGAATGAGTGCGTAAACAATTCATGCAAGGAATCGAGCGCTAATGATGGGTAATTTGAACGCAAGCGTCGGTGGTGTGGCAACTGAAGGTATAATTGCGGAAATGAGGGGCATGGTGAAGCCGGAATGAGTGAAATCGACAAGAAGCGCGTGGAGTTGTGTTGAGAAGTGACTGGTAAATGACAAAATCTGCTTTGAAAAATTAGCGTGGTCAGTGGAAATATTTTACTCACTGACAGGTGTACAAAGACCTCTTGAATGTCTGATGATTTTTTTTTAATGAAGGCAAAGGTGAAATTCTGTAGTGTCTATAGGAAAAGAGGAAATGACATGGGTCGGAGAAGGGTAGTGAAAGTGCAGCGAGCTTGGAAAACAGGCTTGTGTGTGAAGATACAAGTCGAGATTGGATGAAGAACGGCAAAAGGTGATAGCAAACGAAATGATGGGAGTGGGCAAGGAATGGAAGGTATTCGAGGAAGCATTACTTAGTTACATGTGCTAGTGAAGCGTGTAGGTGTAAGGAATGTGGGATGTGGGCGAAAAAGTATAATGCCACTATGTAAAGACAAGTGGGTTAAAGGAAATGCTCGAATCACAGAGGCACAAATTTACTGAGTATAGCTAGTATGTTGTATGGGAGAGTGTTGACTGAGAGGGTGGCGGCATGCATCCAGCAACAGGTTGGAGGGGAAGCAATGTCGTTTCAGGTGTGGTAGAGGCTTTGCGTACCAGTTGTTGGCTTCGAAAAATTAGTGACATGTATTCATCCGGAGAACTCGTATGATAGAATTGATAGAGATGTCACATGGATGATGGTACGATTATATGGTGTGGTAGAAAACCAAGTAGATGCAGTGAAAAGCTTTCATCGAGGGAGGAAGCGTTTGTACAAATAACAAGAGAGTAGTGCGAATATCTTCAAGTGAGGGTGGGGTCAGCGTCGAGGGTGTGTGATGTCTCCATGTCCGTTTAATCTTTTCCTAGATGGGTCGGTGAAGGAAGTAAATGCGAAGATCTTGTACTCTGGGAGAGACGGGTCTACAGTATACCGAAGGAGGCTTGATCTGGGAGGTGAGTTAGTTACTGTTTAGCAGATGACAAGCTGTAGTGGCAAACTTGAGCGAGAAACTAAAACTGTAGTCTGGTTTAGAGTATGAAAGGAGATAAATGAAAATAAGGTTATGAGTTTTATTTATTCATTTATAATTCTTTTGGGGGGACGAGACAGGTCAGTTAGAGTGTGAAGTGAATGAGGAGAACAGATAGGAAATGGAGTGACTTAGATGCCTCGGAGTGGTCATAAGAACAGAAATGAAGTGAACAATAAAGTGGATGAGGAGGGCTGAGGTCCTGGGTGCACTGAGGTGCGTGTGGAATGAAAGGTCATTGGTTCCAACGGTGCTGTATGGGTAGTGAGTCTTGGACGTTATAAGCAAAAAAGAATTAAAGAGGCTGGACGTGATGGAGATGAAGAGACTGAGGAAGATATGTGGCGTTAGGAGGATTTGTAGTGTAAGCAATGCCAGCGTAAGAGACAGATGTGGTAGTATGTGGAGTATGACTGAAACAGCTGAGGAGGGAGTGTTGGAATGGTTTCGACACATGGAGAAAATGAGGGAAGAGAAAAATGAATAAGTGGAGGGAGCAAAAGGGATGGAGAGGCATAGAAGGAAAAGGGAAAGTACTTCTTCCTACATAGCTAGAAAATGAGAACTTCTATGGGCAAGTTCCCGTCCGACGCACAGTAACCTACAGCAAAGTTTTGCCTCTCTCTCTCTCCATGTTATTACCATGGTATACGACCATGTAGTAATTGTTGAAACGAGCACTTACTTAGAGCAGTTTCAGCACTATAACATAATCATAAAAAAAAGCAACGATAATGTTAGAAAATATTCCGCACCCTTCATATTTTAAGGGACAACTCGATACTGGGATGATTTAAGGAAAGTCGATTCCTCTCTCATATTCAGGGGCCCATTGTCTGTAACATTTAGTCCTAGGATGGTTGAGGAAAAATCGAATTTTCTCATTTTCTGTTCCTTCTCAGACTTTTGGGATCTGATGCCTGGCCCTCCCTGTCCCCACTTCATACGCCACTATATATACATGTGTGTGTGTGTGTGTGTGTGTGGTTGTTAGTGACAAATGCAATACATCAGTTGCTACTTTAAACTAACAAATAAGATAACAGGAAGTGAACCTACATTAGCCTCCTCAACAAAGGAAATATGTTCGGTAAAACTATTTCTGGTGTCTTCCCAACAGACCCTCGAGTGCTCGTATATCCTTAACAAGACCCCGTTCGCACTAGGAAGTTTCGTCAGGCACATTGAATCCCGGGGAAGAGGTAGCCCGTATGACAGGTCTGCTGGTCCTACTGGTTCCAACAGTCCTTTTTTTTTTCTTACCTTTTCCACCAAGGTCTGCCTAGGAGAAAGTGGAACCCAGGGTCGGAATGTCTTCGGATGTAACTAGTTTTTTTTTTTTTTCATCCCGTGTGCTACTGGACCCCAAGTCCACGACAGAGTGTCTGGCTTACTTGATATCAATAGGTGTATATTCTCTCTCTCTCTCTCTCTCTCTCTCTCTCTCTCTCTCTCTCTCTCTCTCTCTCTCTAGAACGTAGAAAATCATTCGAATGGCATCGGACCAGTGAGTCCTATCGAGTCTGTTTGTGATAGGGGGAAGAGATGTAAAAAATTCATACATCTATTAGTGTGGTAAGAATAGAGGTCATGCAGATGTCTCAGAGTGAAAAATGTACACTTTTCATGTAAGTAAGGAGAGGCAAGTTACGTCAACCGTAGAGTTTAAGCGAAATATTCATCACGTCTATTCTTAGACGTATGAATGATACTGCTCTCTACGCCTCTAACTGGTGAATCATTTCATTTCTTCACGATCTTGTTGAAAAAGGTTCTTCGTCTCATTCGAGTCCACGAGTTTGTATCCATTATTACGAGTGAAATTAGACAGTTAACCTTTAAGTAGCTGTCTAAATGGAGATTATCAAATCCTTTGATAATTTTGAATACCTGTATCTAATCACCGTTTAACCTTCTCTTTTCTAAGCTGAATATGTTTAAGTCGTCAAATACTTGTTCGCTGTCTACTGCATTAACGAGGCAGCGCCAGAAATAGACGAAGAAATGGCCTCACTCGCTCACATCCATGCTCTGAATGCCGTGTGTAATGCACAGAAACTACAGCCCCTTAGCCACATCCAAGCCCCAGGGGACTTTCCGTGCTTTCCCCGAACTGCTTCAAAAATCTGGGTTCAGTCAATTGACAGCACGTTGATCCCTTTATGCCACATCGCTCCAATTCATTTTCTCCCGCGCACGTCTTACATCCTTCTGGACACAAAACATTTTCTAATATGTCTTTCCATCTCCAGTTTGTTTTGCCCCCCCACCCCTTCAATTCTGACACATATGACCTCTTCGTCACCTCTACTCATTCTCTCCACATGTCCAAATCATTTCAGTACACCCTCTCTTAGCTCTCTCAGCCATTCTTCCATACTTTTCTTGTTACCATATCTCTCTTCACACCGCATACTGTCCTCACACATTCATTTCCAACACATTCACCTTCCTCCATATATTCTGAATCTCATACCTCGCATCCATACAACACTATCGGTACTACCATAATTTCAAACATACCCGTTTTCGGCCTCCCATACAGCGAACTGACTTTCCATACAACCCTCAGTGCGTCCAGGATCTTCGCCCCCTCACCCATCCTATGACTTGCTTCAGCTTTCATGGTTCATTTCGCTACCACTCCCATGTGTCTAAAACACTCCACTGCCTCCAAGTGTTCTCCTTTCATACTTGCATCTAAACTAGCCTGTTTCTCTCCAGTGCTAAACTTAATAGCCTTACTTTAACTCGCATTCATTCTCAACTTTCATCTTTCACACACTCGCCTAAACTCAGAAACTATACTCCGCAGCTTCCCGGTCGAATCTGCCACAATCGCCGTGTCATTTCATTTCTCAAGACCCTCCACCCCTGACAGACCAAACCCTATTCCGAAAACCCTTGCATTCACTTGTCTCATCACCCTATCCATAAACAGATTAGACAGCCATGGTGACATCCTACACCCCTGCCGTAGAACCACCTTTGCCTGAAAGCACTCCCGCTCTTCTCTAGCTACTCGTACACACGCCTTACGCTGCTAATACTGTTGATACAAACTCTTCTGCTTTTAATAGCTTTGCCTCCTAAAACACATAGTAGTAACACCTTCCACAAGGCACTTTTATTATTCCTATCCTATAATTTCTTCAGGTCCATAGATGCCACGCACAGATCCTTCTGTTTCTATCATCATCTCTCACGGTTACATCCCTACCGCAAAGAACAGCTGACAGTAACAATTTCGCCTCTAAACGTTTCGTAAATCTGAGATGAAAAAGAGAAACAAAAAGGTAGGATGATTTTCACATTGAAAAATCAAGGATGGAGCTTCGTGTGCTCTCCTATCACCAGACTACAATTAGGTCAGGCATGTGCTCGGGTTCGTCTGCCTCTAAGCCACAATCTGTGCAGCTAGAGCAATCACTAGGTACGTCGAAAGTCCCGGGGAGGTAAGTCAGTTTTTAAAGTCAGTACTGTAGAGAAATCAGGATCCTGTCGAGATGTCGTTTTGAAGTTCAGCAAAGGTTAGTTTGAGATTCCATTTTCATGGCAATTAAATGAAATGATCAGCATGTATATATATATATATATATATATATATATATATATATATATATATATATATATATATATATATATATATATATATCCCTGGGGATAGGGGAGAAAGAATACTTCCCACGTATTCCCTGCGTGTCGTAGAAGGCGACTAAAAGGGAAGGGAGCGGGGGGCTGGAAATCCTCCCCTCTTGTTTTTTTTTTGTTTTTTTTTTTTTCCAAAGAAGGAACAGAGAATTGGGCCAGATGAGGATATTCCCTCAAAGGCCCAGTCCTCTGTTCTTAACGCTACCTCGCTAATGCTGGAAATGGCGAATAGTATGAAAGAAAAAGAAATATATATATATATATATATATATATATATATATATATATATATATATATATATATATATATATATATATAATTCAAGCTGTATGCTGAGGGTTCACTTATGCAAATAATGCGTTTCATCCATCCAAATTTCCTTTTTTTTCATTCTACGTTGGAATACAGATTTCAATAGCCTGACCTTCCCTGCAGTAGAACTACTCGTACCTGCTGTCCTCGTGGGTGACTGTGGTGACCCTGGGCTGGCCATAGTACTATCTAGTAAGAAACAGACAGAGTCTTAGCTTATACTGGACTTCTCAGCTTAACCTGAAGCATCTGCAGGAGGTTGGAACACGCGTGAAAAGTAGGGCAAGCGGAAGGGGCTAGCCATCGGTTGAGAATCTGCAGCAGCAGCAGCAGGAGAGAGACTCGCCAATCGCTTGAGAATCAGCGGTAGCAGTAGGAGAGAAACTCGCCAATCGCTTGAGAATCAGCGGTAGCAGTAGGAGAGAGACTCGCCAATCGGTTGAGAATCACGAGTCTCGGTGCAGGGGTGTTGAAGTGTCCTTTACCTGGGCAAGTGATGCACAGACTGCGGCCGAGGGATTGGAAAACGACGCGGACGTGTCAGCTGCACTTTAATTAGACATGCTCAGTGACCCTGAGAAGCCAGGTTTAGACACTCGGGGAGAGGGAGGCCCCCCTATGTTGACTTATATGCATGGACACACACACACACACACACACACACACACAGACATACACACACACACACACACAGCTTGGGCTGGCGTACATATGTGTGTGTGTGTGTGTGTGTGTGTGTGTGTGTGTCTATACTCACAAAGGAGTAAAGGCTTGGTATATATATATATATATATATATATATATATATATATATATATATATATATATATATACAAGGTAAATACATACAAGCAACGCAAGTGTAACACTCGCTCTCCGTAAAGCAAATAGTCTGTAATTACACACACACACACACACACACACACACACACACACACATGCACCTCAGCTCTAGAGAAAAAAGAGAAAATTTTCTTTACAAAATTACAAGTCTTCCACTTGGGTTGCGCCAAGCCATTCTCTCTTCTTTTTTTTTCTCACAGGAAGCACACCTTCAGAGATGGGAAAATTCAGGTAAGCTACCAAAGCTTAAGGCCAGAGCACCAGAGTCTCCTCTTCAGAAATGAAAAAAAAGGTACAGAAAGAAGAGAGAGAGAGAGAGAGAGAGAGAGAGAGAGAGAGAGAGAGAGAGAGAGAGAGAGAGAGAGAGAAGAGTAACAGAAGAATTAGCAGAAAGACGTGTAAATTAAGACGATCAGTGACATCAACAGTACGGAATAGAAGTTTCCTTCAGCTAACTGCTTCGCTAACAAACACTTCGGGAGCTAAGCGACCTTGGGGTCTGGAACACTGGAAACGGAAAGGGAGAGTTGCAGTGGGGGTGAATGGTGGGGGTAACGGGGTGGGGCAGTTCACTCAGTGAGTAGAAGTAGTGTGGGTAGAAGTGTATCATCTACTGTTGTGATAGGAACGGTAGGTAACAGTGAATGGCTGGATAGTTTAGGGTTAATTCATGTCGGTTTGCGGCAAGGATGCGTGATGTACCCATGGTTGTTTAATTTGTTTATGGATGGGGTTGTTAGGGAGGTGAAAGCAAGAGTTTTGGAGAGAAGGGCAAGTATGCAGTCTGTTGTGGATGAGAGGGCTTGGGAAATGAGTCAGTTGTTGTTTGCTGATGATACAGCGCTGTTGGCTGCTTCGGATGAGAAACTGCAGAAGTTGGTGACTGAGTTTGGTAAAGTGTGTGAAAGAAGAAAGCTGAGAGTGAATGTGAATAAGAGCAAGGTTATTAGTTTCAGTAGGGTTGAGGGACAAGTAAACTGAGAGGTAAGTTTGAGTGGAGAAAAACTGGAGGAAGTGAAGTGCCATGTGTGTTGCACCGAACCACAGCTCCCTTTCCACACCCAGGCCCCACAAAACCTTCCATGGTTTACCACAGATGCTTCACACGTCCTGGTTCAATCCCTTGACAGCCCGTCGACCCCGGTATACCACATCATTCCAATTCACTATATATATATATATATATATATATATATATATAAAATGTAATTTTTTTTTCATACAATTTGACATTTACCGCATTAGCGAGGTAGCGTTAAGAACAGAGGACTGAGCCTTTAAGGGAATTTCCTCACTTGTTCCTTTAATGGAAAATTAAAAAAAAAAGAGGTGAGGACCTCCAGCTCCCCGTTCCCTCCCCTTTTAGTCGCCTTCTACGACGCTCAGGGAATACGTTGGAAGTATTCTTTCTCCTCTATCCCCAGGGAATATATATATATATATATATATATATATATATATATATATATATATATATATATATATATATATATATATATCTTTCTTTTCTTTTAAACTATTCGCCATTTCCCGCGTTAGCGAGGTAGCGTTAGGAACAGAGGACTGGGCCTTTTTTGGAATATCCTCACCTGGCCCCCTCTGTTCCTTCTTTACGACATTTGAATTATCAATCATCATTACCTAGATCTCTGATCACCTACGGATAATCACATGTGTTGGTCAGTCTTCCTCGTAAGATGCGCTAGATTGCCATGGTGACAGATCACTGGAGGACTGATGACAGGGAGAGAACTCATGTGCTATATGTGTAGAATAGAGTCAGGAGACAAGTTTCTCTCTCTCTCTCTCTCTCTCTCTCTCTCTCTCTCTCTCTCTCTCTCTCTCTCTCTCTCTCTCTCTCTCTCTCTCTCTCTCTCTCTGTAACTATATATCTGTATTTATCTATCTTAATCTATATCTATCTATCTTAATCTATATCTATCTATCTTAATCTATATCTATCTATCTATCTATCTGTCTACATCCGTATCTACCTATAAATGATGAAGCAACGTAGAGATGCGAATACATATGAAAATGAAAACACGTTTCCGAGAGACTTGTTCTAATGCCTTAACGACTCATCACAAAGTCTTATCAGATGGCAAACCCGGGTGACCTTTTACCTCTGACTAGTATTATGACCTTGCTGCGTCACCTCACTCACTGCGACCTGACCTGAGACATTAAGGTCTTGGCCTGGCGATATCGCAGGCTCTAGCCTTGCATCGTTGTTACCACATTCATAACCTTGTTGTATATGTTGTTCTTGAGGTATAACAGTCGAGGCTAATCATCTCCATTAAAAAAGTCCCACTCTTACCTTGGACTTTTCTAAAGGCCTCTGCAGCTTGCGATACTTTCAGTAGCAAGGAAATGTAGACTCCTTTGGAGTGAGATGCTCTCTGACGAGAGTGTATTCCCAGTGATACAGCCTGGCCATAGGTGAATTTTCACTCGGAGTGCAACCTCGAGCAGGCGAGAAACGGCGATCAAGTATATATATATATATATATATATATATATATATATATATATATATATATATATATATATATATATATATATATTCCTATGAGTCCACGGGGAAAATGAAACACGAAAAGTTCCCAAGTGCACTTTCGTGTAATAATCACATCATCAGGGGAGACACAAGAGAGAAATATAACAGTCAGTTGATATACATGTTGTATTTCTCTCTTGTGTCTCCCTTGATGATGTGATTATTACACGAAAGTGCACTTGGGAACTTTTCGTGTTTCATTTTCCCCGTGGACTCATAGGAATATCTTTATCACGCGCAAAATTGTGATCCTTTCCAATATATATGCATGTATGTATGCTGATAACCATGAGGAAAATGAAATACGATAAGTTCCCAAGTGCACTTTCGTGTAATGATCACATCATCAGGTGAGATACAAGAATAAGATTAAAGATGTAGAACAGTCAGCTGATATGTAAGGAAGAGACGTAGTTCAGACACCATTGATAGACAAGCGTTACCGAATGATGTGTTCGGGTTGGTGTTGTTCTGGTCTGGTATCATGCGTGGCATCAGATCTTATTATGTGGACAGGAAAAGGAAGTGTTTACAAATTTTCCCTACGACAAAGCATTCCAGTTTGCATAGGTCTTCACTAATATTAATGTTACAATTCCTCTCTCTCTCTCTCTCTCTCTCTCTCTCTCTCTCTCTCTCTCTCTCTCTTTCTCTCTCTCTCTCTCTCTTTTTCTACAAATAAGAGAGAGAGAGAGAGAGAGAGAGAGAGAGAGAGAGAGAGAGAGAGAGAGAGAGTTTCCCATGTGTATGTGCAGCAACTCAAGCAAATCAGTTCCGACTCATAAAACATCCTCTTCAAAATCTTCAGAGAGTTGTTTGTTGTGGATGTGTTAAAGACTGGGTCACGGCTGAAGTGCACACCCATCTGGGAGGTTGTGGGGGTGAGTTTTTATCAACAGCGGAAGCAGGCAGGCACTCCAAGCGCTGGTAAGGGTGACAATTACAGGCTTTCCTTTTCATTGATCGCACCTGTAAGCAAATTTACTCCTCTAACATTTAGGCACCAGGTTGGTGGTAGTATATAAAGCAGGCTGTGGCCAGGAGGGACACAACAGGCGCCACAGCAACACAGTCCTACCCCAAAATGAAGTTTGTAAGTCACAGTCTTGAACAGGAGGAGGTCCATCCTCACACTGTTGCTGGATGTGTGTGTGTGTGTGTGTGTGTGTGTGTGTGTGTGTGTGTGTGTGTATGTGTGTGTGCGTGTATGGGGGTGGGGAACAGATATCGCTGAAAGATATTAAGTACCTTTTTGG
This sequence comes from Panulirus ornatus, assembly GCF_036320965.1. Lineage (NCBI taxonomy): Eukaryota > Metazoa > Arthropoda > Malacostraca > Decapoda > Palinuridae > Panulirus > Panulirus ornatus. The sequence goes on from NC_092243.1 coordinate 54,377,436, forward strand.
TTGTCAGATGCTATATATGTATATGTATATATATATATATATATATATATATATATATATATATATATATATATATATATATCCAATTTATTCTGTACTCAAGTCATATTCTCAGCAATTCCCTTTTTATATCACTGTCTTTTAAATTTTACATTTCACTTAATGCTTCACTGCATACATGAGTCCTGATTCAGACGGTCCGGTTCTCATATATTTAGATAGTTTTTCTGAAGATTTCAAACACAGGAACAATACTTGTGTGTGTGTGTGTGTGTGTGTGTGTGTGTGTTCTACCTGATCAAGAGGGGAGTGTGTTATATTCTTGTTTAATCGTCTTGGTCCACTTTCTCCTGTAGACGTCGCTCCTCGTGGTCCTCCTGCTGGCTCTGACGGCGGTCCTCGGCAGCCCCGAGCCCTTCAAGAAGAAGGGGAAGAAGTTCGGAAAGAAGTTCGGCGGATTTGCGCGTCCACGCGTTCACGTCGTCCCTATTCCAGTCTTCCACGGTGGTGGTCATGGAGGTTTCCATAGGGGTTTCCATGGGGGTTTCCACGGCTATTAGACTCGGCGACCAAGGGTCGAGGGTAAACTCGTTGACCGACTGTCGAGGTGTAAACTTCACGACCAAGAGTCGTGGATAAACTCGTCGACCGAAAGTCGAGGAGTAAACTTTAGGGCCCCAAGAGTCTTGGGATACCTCTGGGATCATTGCCACTGTGGAGAGTGATCCCAAGCTGTTGTTTGACCTGTACCTGTTCCTTCATACGTAGATGAGTCGTTGTGTCAAAAGCACAGAACGTGTCTTCTTTTTTTTCATTTTTCCATAAGATATCATGTGTTGCCCATCAACTCCCAACTGATCATTTTCTGACAACAGCTTCATGTTACATTTTGTATTTTCTACTCGAATGATTCATTTAGTAATAAAAGACTCCCCAGTTTGTCTTCGTTTCATAAACTATTGATGAAACAGCTTGGTGTCTCCTTTCTTGTGAAAGGTGAAAAAATTCACATGAAAGAGGTCCTAGGAATTTACCATTTCAGCTATTAACCTTTTTATATGTTATGAGGAATGATTTATCTATTCCTTCGTAGTTTACTAATGAAAGGCAAATTAAACGAACCTATTAACCTGATGAAAGATAGTCTTCCAGTTTACATGACACCACTTTCAAAACCATGATACCCTTAAGGTATGACGCATCTACTCATCAAAAAGTACTGGGAAATCTACTAAAGAACTCAAAGCAAGGAGCAAAAGTGTTTACCTTGGTATAAATCAGCCAAACCTGTGTCTTCACGTGAAAACTGTATCTAATTGATTAACTAATTAATTAACATGCCATCAAGGCTGGTGGTGTTATATCTCACGTGGCCAGGACGTGCCATCAAGGCTGATGGTGCTATACTTCACGTGGCCAGGACGTGCCATCAAGGCTGGAGGTGTTATATCTCACGTGGCCAGGACGTGCCATCAAGGCTGGAGGTGCTATACTTCACGTGGCCAGGACGTGCCATCAAGGCTGGAGGTGTTATATCTCACGTGGCCAGGACGTGCCATGAAGGCTGGAAGTGCTATACTTCACGTGGCCAGGACGTGCCATCAAGGCTGGAGGTGTTATATCTCACGTGGCCAGGACGTGCCATCAAGGCTGGAAGTGCTATACTTCACGTGGCTATGACGTGCCATCAAGGCTGGAGGTGTTATATCTCACGTGGCCAGGACGTGCCATCAAGGCTTGGGGTAGCAAATGCTCCTGAAAGACTTTGTCAGTGAGACAACGTCAGTCAGTGTCACTTTATTCCATCCATATATCTGCGTCGTACTACATGTTCAGCCTGCTGTTCTAACCTCCCGCAAGGGAGGCAACACAGGAGACGCTGGCTGGATCTTATGATAATAGTCAGGGGCTCTGTTGGGGTCAACAGAAACCAAGGGTTTGATCCAATACCTATGCCTAACTATAGCATTACACGAGATGATATATATATATATATATATATATATATATATATATATATATATATATATATATATATTCAAAAGTGAGTGAGACAACTTTAATACACTGGGACACAAATTCTTAACACAGATAAGGCAAGACACAAAGCATTATGTAGGACTGGATTCACGAGAAGGAACTGCTCAGAGGACAAGAGATGAGTCTAGGATTACTGAGTTCTAAAGTTCTGCATTTCATCTCTAGAACAAGTGCGACCAGCGCCACTGGGTGTCATGCAAAGGATGATGTCTACTGTATCAGGATGACCTCGAAAGGTTCAATGTTGTTAGTGCAGTACTCGATCCTCCAGAGGGTTTGGTTCAAAAGCGCCTGATCAGTTTTAAGAGTCTGTCGCCTGCCTTTGCCGGATGCCTTCTGAATGGGTTTCCCACAGGGTGTGTAAACAGAACATGGTTGTATGAGCAATCCTGGAGGGCCGGATTTGATACTTTAGGCTTGTTCTTTACAGGGTTGAAGATGAGAAGGTTAATCCCTGGATATATTGGCTTGTTGTTAGCCCATCAAACTGCCGTGCTTATATTATCTTCTCCATGAAAAATAAAGGGGACTATGTGCTTAACCTAACCAGACACATACAATGCCAACCTGTTACTACATCTTCGGATCCATCACATTAGAGACAACTACATGGATACCCTTCGTTCACCATAGATAATTCCCACTCTCTCCTGACTCGCCCATAACAACACATCCTGGCGTAGCCCGAGGTAGGGTCGGGGAATAATGGCAGGGGTTCCAGCTGCCGTCGTTTTCTCCTCTGGAACGCCACACTTCGTGCTGCTGACCTGCGAAGGCGACCGCATCGGTCAATATCATGACTAAACAGCTCTCAGGTCGTGCATGGTACGTGCGGCATGCACGTATCTTTATAGAACCACATGTCCGGACCTGGGTTATGCATGGGACGTGCGGCATGCACGTATCTTTATAGAACCAGATGTCCGGATTTCAGGGCCATCGCCGACGCTGGACCATACCAGACAACTGTGCGACAATCATGTTCTGGATGCATAGTGTGATGGCCACGGTGGGTTGTGGCCAATAACACAGCAGCGCTGGTAGCCAAACACGAAGGGCAGACTCAGTTAGTAGGAGAAAGGCACAGGTCTGGGTGACAGGGTCTCGGTGCTACCTCTGCAATTGCAGGGGGAGGGACACCCAGGGGCGCCGCTCCAGCCACAGGAATACATGAAGATTCGGAACAACAGACAACAGAGGCGTCGGCTGGAGGTAGTGCTACGTAGATGTCGGCAGAGCCTCCCTCCAGGTTACGGGGTCACCATTCCTGGCGTCGGCATCAACTGTAGCAGCATCTGTAAGAACACTTCCTTCAAAGCTTGGCCACACCTTCTATGGAAGACCATCAGCGGTACCAGGCAGGAGGAGCCAGTGCTGTGGAAGACACGAGCATTTGTCCGATGTGAGGAGATGACTAGGGTGAGTGGCACGGGCTGGGCCAAACTCCCCACCACAGAAGTCACTGCATCGAGCTTCTAACTGGCTGTGAATCTTAAAACCTAATGTACCCTGGCTCTAATGCTACCTTTGTATCCTCTCCCTACAACAGAGCAAGTGACTCTTGGTCGTAATTTCGGTCATAAATGGTTATAATGGGTCAACAGACATTCTTTCCCTGTTACCACAGCTTACGGCATAATGTGGTGGAGTAGGTAACGTTATAGTGCCTGATGCCGCCCGACAACAAGGTATGATTATAGATGAGCTACCTATCTCCCCACACGACAGCTGGACACAGGGAAGTGCGACGCGGGTGCGCTTTGCCTCATGACCCTGAACATGAGGTTAAGTTATCTGAAGGACACTGAGTACAGTTCGAGTACCCACGTCATCACCCAGAGATTCTGCGGGAGTACTGACTGACTGATAAACTGCTTCACTCTAGGTAAGGGATATCAGTGAGCAGTTCTACCAGTCAGGTCAGGAACCTAATCCACTGCACAACCAGGAGTCGTTTTACTGTGGCAAGCCTCGGCTACGTTTAAATCTCCTTCATTAAACCTCGAGGGGACTTTGACCTGTCACTCCGCTCAAGAGAAGAGGCAGAAGTCACTACTCTAAACAAGAGAGAGGTGTCCATAAATGGGCACCAGATCACTTGTTGAGCAACATCTAGTTACACTGGCAGTATCCCACAAATACTCAGAGGAGACTAGGGGCCTTCGCCAGCCTCCAAACTGGTCTCCTGAAACTCCTAGTGGCCATTTCACCCTCCTTGACCTCTCTGACACAAGTCACAGATGTCTAAGCAACAACAACTACGTCACAAGAGGAAGGACGTGTCAGCTTTACAATGAGCAGGCTATACTAGCCACAATTATTACACAGTTCGTCCTGATTAGATGCTGACTGTCTAACATCACAGTGAGTACTCTTAAAGTCTCCATACGAGATGCTTGCCTCAAAGACGTCCTAGTCACTTGTCCTTTCCTCACTTGGGTTATGTACAATTAAAAGAACGACCTTCTGGCACACTGTGTTACGTTCAAAGTAACAGTCTCATGTTGCGTGCTGGGCAACTCTCTCTCTCTCTCTCTCTCTCTCTCTCTCTCTCTCTCTCTCTCTCTCTCTCTCTCTCTCTCTCTCTCTCTCTCTCTCTCTCTCTCTGACGTCAGAGATCGGCTGTCCATCGAGGGATTGGGAGATTCCACATCGGAACAAGATCACCGAACATGGGGTTGCCCGTTAGATCATAACCTAACAAAAACTGGACGCCAGGTACTGGCGAGCCGTCTTTCAACCCCCGACCGTAACACAGGTAGAGCTTCGTGTACAATCTACACAACGTAATTCCTTAAGCAATACCTGCTTGCCAGTAAAACAACTCTGTATGCCATGTTCGGAATCCGGAATCATAATTCTGTGAAACACACTAGGTGTCATAATACACACACACACACACACACACACACACACACACACACACACACACACACACGAGTAATTGTTCCTTGCTGTGCTGTGTGCAAACAAGAAATCCTTTTATGATCAACCGTTCACACTTATCAAGAAAGAACACTCGTGTCACTTACCACAAACATTATCCATCAGTGGAACACACGAGTGTACATGGGGGTCAACTCAATCCATCCCTTATGCAACCTGGTCCATTGTGAAGCAACATGACCTAACCTAGTACAGCATGAACAGGTTATACACCCTCTCTCCCACGTCACAGGCTTGTTGGTCAGACCATCAGATGCAAACATCAGGCTTATATCTTGTCTCGATGATGAGGTTCTTTTCCAGTGGTGTTGACGTACGTACCATGCTGGGTTAACGTGAAGTTGTGAGCTGACGTACCGGCCTTACTGGGAGGTTCAGGGTCCATCTTTGAGACATACAAACCGATTACTCACAAAGGCAGCCAGTCCAAACAGTCCCAACAAAATGGATTCGTCGAATTTCTCAAAAACCGGAGACTTCGCTTAGCTTTAAGCCAGTGGCGGAACATCGTCTGCCTTCTTCGTCTTTCCAAGTGTACTGCTGTAATGTTCGGTGATTAGCTTACATGATCATAAGATGGTACCGTTAACATGTCATAAATCCCCACATTCATTTGGAGGGAGTCGACAGACATACGGGACTCGCTTTATTGGCTAAGACTATTTGAGTCATTATCATAATGACGTCAACGTCTGAGTTGTTTCATAATCGCAGCTAAACGTTTGCTCGTTCGTACCGAAAGAAAATTTTCCTTCGATCGTCCTCATCAAGACTTAGTCAGCATTACTGGTGGGCTTAATTACCTCAAAGTAATCATGATTATCACATGTTAGTGATGAGCACACATTACTGTTCCTGGTTCTCCATCTTAACAGCTTCACTTGTTCATCAAAAGCTTATTTTGTCGCTCTCACTTGGTGATGCTGCAACACATGTCATGAAAGGTTCAAGTCAAACCGTTCATCATCAAAGCAAGTCAGGGTTAAGAAGTGTACGTATTCAACAAGTCATAAAGTGATAAAGATATCTCAAGCTAATTTCCTGCTTAAGAAAGCTAAAGTGGTCAAGGAAATGAAGTTCTGACATATCCACTGTTATGGCCATAATTACGCAACATGAGGCCACAATCCAGAGGAAAAGAAATGTTTCATCATGCCTCAGGCTGTTTTACACCGATATATCATAATACTCATTGAAACCTACTGATTCCTGAGAGACTCCCATCTGTTCTGATTTTCCACTAACAGGCGAGCGTTTTAGCAGGTTAACACAGGCAACGTTGGCTGGATGGTTTGAAATCAGTCAGAGTTTCAAGTGGGGTTAATAAAACGAATGGTCAAATGTAACCAACGTAACTAACAATACACAACACTATCTATAAAGGTGATAGAAACTTTGACATTAATACGGCATGACGCGAGTGTTGACCACTAATACAGCAGGACACAGACAGAGTTACACAACATTTGTATCATACTGAGGAACGACGTAGGAGGATATTCATATGTCTACCTTACCAACCAACCAACTCATCGGGTTCCGGCAACAGATAATGATGGTCATTGCGGTAGCCTGGCCCTGAAAGGCTCAAGTTTTGGCAGTCTACTAATGAGTGTAGAAATGGCGGACATATCCTGTGTCAACATCCGACCCTCCAGAGGAGCTGGTGGTTCACCTCTGCCTGATCAGTTTTTATGGGCTTGTCTCCTGTCCTCACCAGGAGCCTTGATGAGTTTCCCATAGGGCGTGTGTACGGCCCCTGGTCATCTGAGCCGCAGGAGAAGGTTGGGTAGGATACTTTAGGCTTGTCAGTCGTAACGTGGAGGGCGAGTAGGGCTGGCTCCAGGAATGAGGGCTTGAGGTTGGCTCACTAGTACACACCGGAGCATAGATATACCCCGTACATTGAATGACAAAATTGTTGTCAGTTTCTTTAGCCCCTGATGATGTCTGGTGCTGTTCATAAGACCCCTATTTTCTTTCACCGCTACAACTGTTGATCACTCCCGTTTGTTCAGTGCTATATCCTTCACTTTAATCCTCTTCTCCCAGTGCTATAACTGCTAGTCTTTTCCTCTTTTGTTCGGTAGAACACCTAATGATTATGTTCCCATGTTCAGTATTATAACTGATGGTCTTAACCCCCATGTTCAGTTCATGAAATGCTGATATTAATCCTTTGCTCAGTGTTTCAGTTAATAACCTCATCCCTTTGCTCAGTGTTATAGCTAATAACCATCCCTTTGCTCAGTGTTATGAGAGATGATTTTATCAGTTTGTGCTCACCCCTACCACACGAGACAAATGGCGTCTGGTGATATTACGCACACCTTCAGTGGTGCTAGGTATTTCATGAAAGGATATACTCTAAAAGAGAATCTCTGAAACACCAGCGGCTACATCCAGTAACTGTAGTAGAGGACTTTTGAGTTAGCAGGAAGTTTGACAGAGATCTCCAACACGCTGCTGACACGATTAAAAAAATCAGTTCCAATATTTCAGAAATTTTTATACATCTGTTCATATACGTCAGAAATTTATATATTCTGTGTAAAGGGTTATATACATTTTGACCTACAGGCACAAGAACAAGTTATGTCAAGTATTTCAAAAATTCTCATATTTCTATCAAAACATTTCGGTAATTCGTACATGCTATGTAAAATACAAACAATGGATGTTTTATCCAACTGGTAATCGTGTCTCCCTCCATAGGAGAGAGAACAAATTACCATCGCTGTAATGTTCTTGCCGTGCTTAATGTTCTCATTTTCATTACCAGCACAATGTCATTCCTCTATGTTTGTATCCGATGGACTTGAAGCTTGGCATACATGTACCTTGATGCAGCATTGAGAGACCATGTCTTGATTTTTTTTTTCTTTTCTGTTGTCGTACTCTGAAGGACGTGGGGGTCAAAGATCAAACAACACCACATAGCTTCCCTAAGTCTTAGCATTTATGATACCTCGATGAGGTTGAGAGACACACACAAACTGTCTTTGCCCGCAAGTGTTAGCATTCGAACCACGGCTTTTGCTAAGAACAGGCGAGTCAGAGTCGATACCCAGGCATCCACACTCCAAACTGAACTCTCTGCTCTCCATAAGACCCGTAAACTTGTTAAAATCTTCATAATACGTAAGCTGACTGTAAGTGACTCTCTTTCTTCACCAACTTCACGCAGATTCCTTCAGCAAGATACGCTTGTGTCTGAAGCAGGACACAGGTATGACCAAGTTTGCTCATGATGAAGTTAGAATCTAGTTTCTCTACATTTTTGACGGATATACTGCACACAGCGTGCGTAATGAAACTGATGAACTAGCGAAAGAATTTTGCCTGAAAACAGTAATTCAAAAAGAACGTAATATCTTTTCGAGTATATTATGATATAAGACAAGAAGAGCCATATATGCTATGTATTACAGTTCCACTGCCAGGGTCATTAGATTCCTCGATAAGTTTTTCTTGTCAAACACAGACGGGCTATAGATACTCATAGTAGTTTTCCCCGTAAGTTTACAATGAATAAACTAGATGTTAACTTTGCTAGAAGAGCTGTTCTCACACATGTCGTCATCATGTACCTGCCTGTTGTCAAAATAGAGTTGAGACACATTTCTAAATGTGTAAGCATTTCTTCCATGACATTGCTCTACCTCAGACACCAAAAAAAAAGGTATCCTAACTTCGCCTAATGTCAGTAGTTCATTTGTTATACATCTTGACACATGATTCAGTCGTCGTTGTTCAACGTTCGTAAACAACTCACATACTGTGTAGATTTCTGAGTTATTCATTCAGTTACGTCCTGTCCTCTTTAGCATTTTTCTGTGTGAATCATAACCCAGTCATAGGGACCCGGTTCTTGGACTTTTTTTGTGCACTCTGTATTCTCTTTGGTGCCCCCACCAACAGGATGGGTAAGAGAAGACAAGATCCCATCTCTTGCGTCAGCTATCAATATCAATGTAACATACATTCACATCTTCGTCACTCGTTAATTGAAATGACTGAGCGCATTTAAAACAACCCCGTTCGCGGGGGATGACGGCGATCAGTCTGGGTCACTTTCTAAGCAATACAAGGAGATTCAAACATCAACAAGAGATCACTGGGAAATTTCGAGGCTGCCTGTGATACTGGAAGAGATCAGGAGCTCAGGGATCAGGATTGTAAGATCAGAAAAGAATTCAGGCTGAGTTAAAGAAACACATGTGAACTTTGTGTAACCAAACATCATCAGCCTCGGTTATGAAGCGAAGTATTAATAGTCAAGTCTTTCCTAATTGGGAAAGCGTTCCATCTGTTGAACGCTGTTCAGTCCTGATGAAGAGAGAGAGAGAGGGGCTCTGCTTCCCTCTAACTAGAACGTCTGCCCAACGAGTTTCTGTCAGTTGCAACAAGAGAAATCGGACATGACTAATCCTAAGTGACTTCTAAGATGGAGATGCTCAAGGCCCTTTGATGATTTTTTCCTATATTTGTATTACCGGTCAAGTATCTTCTCAGTTCTAGGCGAGGTAAGTGGAAATCGTATAGCCTTCTACTCTCTCTCTCTCTCTCTCTCTGGCAGGGGAAAATCTAAAGGTCGGAGGAAGCATTAATCTTATACTTACAGAGTTAAGCATACAAAGATGCCTTACACTTACCACTGTGATTATATATATATATATATATATATATATATATATATATATATATATATATATATATATATATATATATATACGTCAGCAACATGAAGACACAGTTTGATTTTCTATAGAATGTAAAGTATTCAGACATATCGTAAACGATATCTTTAACACAAGGTAAAAAGAAGACTAGGTAGAAGAAAAAATCATGAATGATATATGACTTTTTAATAAAAAAAAAAGGTACATATGATGCGTAATGATTAGTCAGACAAATACTGTGATATTTACATAGTGTAAGTCCGAGAACAGAAGCAGTTTAGAAACACTAGTCTGGAAACACTTTATTGCAAGCAGTGTTCCAAAAGAATAATATGGGAAACCGTCGGTACTATTAGTGTCCCAAAACAACAGCATGGGAACCTGCCAGTACTATGAGTGTTCCTAAACAATAGCATTGGAACTTGCCAGTTTTCCTAGACAGTAATATGGGGCGACAGAGTGGGCAGCGTTCTTTAAACAATAGTCTTGAAACCCGCCAGTACTAGCAGTGTTCCTAAACTATAGCTTGAGAACCCGCCAATCCTAGTAGTGTTCCTAAACAATAGCTTGGGAACCACTAACACCAGCAGTGTTCGTAAACTATAGTCTGGGAATCACTTCAGTATTAGGGACGTTCCAAAACAAAAGTCTGGGAACCGCTAAGAACCAGCAGTGTTCCAAAACAAAAGATTGGGAACCGCTAAGCACCAGCAGTGTTCCAAAACAAAAGTCTGGGGACCGCTAAGCACCAGCAGTGTTCCAAAACAAAAGTCTGGGATCCGCTAAGCACCTGCAGTGTTCCAAAACAAAAGTCTGGGAACCTCTAAGCGCCACCATAGTGTGTTCCAAGCATGTTCCTGACTCTCGGTCGTTAAGTTTACCAGCTCCACCTCCACGATCCTCGCTAATGCCCTTCATAGGAATTAGTGCTGACGCTTTTGTTCACAGTATAGCCGACCCGTACAGGGGTGACTCTCACCGTAGATAGCAGAGCGCCGGCACCGACCGCTTTGGCACCGAGCACCCCGGCACCGACCGCTTTGGCACCGAGTACCCCGGCGCCCACGGTTCCGGCGCCAATTGCACCGGCTGTCAGCGCGCCGGCACCGACTGCTGCCGCACCCGCGGCTCCCGCGCCAATTGCACCGGCTTTCACCGCGCCGGCACCGACAGCTGCCGCGCCCACGGTTCCCGCGCCAATTGCACCGGCTGTCAGCACGCCGGCACCGAGTGCTTTCGCACCCACGGCTCCTGCGCCCAGCACAGCGCCGGTCCCGATCAGGGAGGCTCCCAGGAGCTTGGTGAGGAGGAAGGGTCTGCCGAGCGCCGACGACGCCAGCAGGAAGACCAGGAGGAGTGAGGTCTGCAGAAGGAAGGCCGCGAGAGAATTATATATCACGCTCTCGCTGGTTTACATTCACCACGTAAACAATGGACAGGAGGTAGAATAAAAAATGACTATCTAAATACGTTTTTATCAAATATGAACTCGTATGATTTTGTGCAGTTATTATCTAATCATTATCCATAGTCAGAATGATATACATATATAATGTTCTTCAGTATTATTCGCCGTTTCTCGCGTTAGCGAGGTAGCGCCAGGAACACGAGAAAAAGAGGTCTCATTCACTCACTTCCATTTTCTATCAACAATCAGGCCCCACAGACCTTCCCATACTTTCCGGTTCAGTCCACTGACAGCACATCGCCCTCTGCATAATACATAACTCCTCTGTATCCCGTGCACGCATTTCACCCTCCTTCATGTTCAAGCCCCGAGCACTCAGAATCTTTTTCACTTCATCTTTCCATCTCCACTTCGATATTTCCCTCTCCTTGTTTCCTTCAAATTCAGGCAATATAGCCTCACACACAAACACACCCACAGAATATATATATATATATATATATATATATATATATATATATATATATATATATATATATATATATATATATATATATATATATGTATATAGGCTTGTGCGTGCTTGTGTATGTCTGTGTGTGTGTGTGTGTGTGTGTGTGTGTGTGTGTGTGTGTGTGTGTGCGTGTGTGTGTGTGTGTGTGTGTGTGTGTGTGTGTGTGTAAAAAGATGTTGAGGGGTACTCACAAACTTCATCGTAGAGTCTAAAAAAGTTGCACTGACGCCGCGCTCCCACCGTGGGCCCACAATATATACTCTAAGCTTCACCTCGGGTATCAGAGGGTGAAATTTATGTGTAATCTCTGCCTGGAATTGAGAATGGCTCCTACCACCAGTCACACTACGTCCATCCTGCTCGGACAACTTCTTGTTACCTGACGTGATAAAAACTGGCGACAGCCCTCCACGCAGCGTTACAAACGTGACCTAATCTTCACATCTGTCACCACTGGACACCCTTGCCCAGGAAAAGATGAAAGGAGAAGTCTGTTATGCTCAACCTTCCGTTGTGTTCCAGCACCATGCCACGCCTCCCTCCCTAGTATGCTGCATATTCATACGTGTCTGTGTTTATGACGAGGAAAGAATTATGCACTTATATATCATGTGTTTACTTTGTGTCTCTACACACACCCACACACACACACACACACACACAAACACACACACACACATACAAACACACATACACACACATAGACACTGACCATGAATCAGTGTAGACTAGCCCGGGGTCGGACCTGCATAGGTTCGAATTCTAGTCGCGACAGTTGGCCCACAGCTAACGTAGCTTTTCATCCTCCCGCCAGGATTGGTCGATAGATGGATACCTGGTTTAGGCTTGGTTGTGTGTGTGTGTGTGTGTGTGTGTGTGTGTGTGTGTGTGTATGTGTGTGTGTGTGTGTACATACAGAGGAGTAAAACTATGTGTATATACAGTAATCGCACATATACTAATCACACAAACCCCATGTGATTACTACTTGATTCCTTTTATGCTTTATGTCCTCACTAATTTGTACACACACACACACACACACACACACACACACACACACACACACACACACACACACACATTAACCTTCCTTAGGCACCCACTTATCCACCAGTCCCGAGAGGAGGATGAATACGTGGGTTGGGTGTGGCCCGAGTGTACCGCGTTAAGGATTCGAACCCATACGGACCTTATCCCTGGCGGGTCTGTGCTGATTCATGGTCAGTAACGCTTACCGCTACACCATGGTGTGTGTGTGTGTGTGTGTGTGTGCAATCAAGTACATTTCAGTATCATAAGCACGTGTATACCCCACCCATCTTATGGTGTCTTAACTTTAATGAGTCTCATTCCAGCGATTCATGCCATTGCTGTTCATACCCGCTCACCCTGGGGGGCGCTAGAGAAAGAGGATAAGAGAAGGCCACGGGGGCCCGTGCGCGTCCAGGGAAGGGAAGAGGTGGTGCTAGGTCGACGTTCATGGTCTTCGCTCACCTGGCTCGTGTTGGTGTGGCGTCTTCTGGCGGTCACCGTGTGTTTACCCTCAACTGTGTTTTGGCTGGGTAAGGTTGAGAACACGCTTGATGGGGGTGGGGGGAGAGAGGCGTTCATGTCTGCTGCTGTCGCAAAGGCATTATTGTTTCGTTATATATCGGTGTTAGGTAGCTCTCTCTCTCTCTCTCTCTCTCTCTCTCTCTCTCTCTCTCTCTCTCTCTCTCTCTCTCTCTCTCTCTCTCTCTCTCTCTCTCTCTCTCTCTCTCTCTCTCTAGCTGTCTAATCTTTCACTCAACATGACGCATTCCTCCTAATTCACAATAGCCTCACCTTTTGGCAAAGTCTCATTTCATTCACTTACACGATCGTGTAAGTGAATGAATTACTTTGATGAGCACGATGCGCTGGCCCTGACATCATGGCAAATTTTGTTTTTCCGTAGGTAATCGTAGGCAGGTGGGTGGTACTTCCCCTTCTGTTTGGGTGTGTGTGTGTGTGTGTGTGTGTGTGTGTGTTACTGTTTTTGCATAATTTTTCCATGTATGATAACACAAATAACGACATAATTAATGGTTCAGGGATTAAGTACAGCTAATGGCTGAAAACATACACAGAAAAATACACATACAGCAGGAAAATGGGAATGAGGAAAGGGAAGAAAACAGAATAAATAGTTGTCAAGACAAACACTGAGTCAGCAGTCACCTTGATAACTGGCGACGTCTGCTGTGTTAAGTGTTGGGTTGTTGTCGTCCTGGTCTGTATGAGCTCAGACAACTTCGATGTGGTTATGGTGCAGTAACCAGGTGACGAGGGATTTAGGAGGCAGGAGATGACGGTGACGAGGCTAGTGTAGTGACCTCAACCCGTAATGTTGGATGAGGTCCAGGTGATGACTGGAGGGAGAGAAAGAGAGAGAGAGAGAAAGAGAGAGAGAGAGAGAGAGAGAGAGAGAGAGAGAGAGAGAGAGAGAGAGAGAGAGAGAGAGAGACAGAGAGGGGGGGAGAAAGAGAGCCACGGAGACAAGTATGTTAATCATCTGATGTTGCATGGCACTTTTCTTTTTTTTGCGCCTTCCTTTCTCACCTCTGCCACCAGCTTGAATAAGAGAGAGACCAGCCAGGAAAGGCATAGGTGAGCTTAGGAAAGGTGTGTTGATGAACTGTGCTCAGGAAATCTAAGTGGATTGAATCTACGAAAAAAGTGTAAATACGATAGCTAATGATTTAGTGGTGGTATTCAGGTACTCTCACGCTTCTAGCTTGGTTTACCGTCCATGATGGCCCTATGAGGCTTGTAGGACTGATCAACTTGGAGGGGTCAGGGCCGACTGAGGCAATAGGGGCTAAGAGACGGTTGGAAGCGAGGCCTGTGTGCATGACTATGGTCTTGGTTTGAGCGATGGCCGTTTCAGCTCGGGGACGAGTGATCACAGGCAGCAGACAAGACAGAGGAAGGGTTGGTGCTGCAGGAGCTTCTGTCGTGTCGTTGGATGGGACAAAGTGACGATGCCTGGAGGAGGGAGACAGGCAAGGCAAGACAAAGGGAGCTTGAGGGAAATTAATGTTGTGTAGATCTTTTCTTTCTAGACTCAGGTTCAGGAGAGCCAAGCGTCTTGAATCTACCACGAATTGAAAGCCGATTGGTAGAAGATTTGTGGATTGTGTTGGCGTGTTCCCTTCCAGTAGAGTGTGTTGTACAAAATAACACCCTGAAACTTGATATTCAGAACCTGCATGGAACTGAGGCCGTGAGACAGTAGGGTGTGGTGGTACGTGGCTGGAAACTGGACCACTGCAGGTCAGTAACCCAACCGCATCGAGCCCGTCCACCTTCCTACGGACCGCTACAAACGCAGATCCCTGTAGATATGGTCATTGATAATCAGCAGACTGCCACCCCAGTGTTCGTGTCATGTTTGTCTGCTTGATACCATCCCCTTCCCACCTTCCTCCATGTGAGAGTCCCACATCCTATAATGTGCGTAATTCTACGTTCCCCACTCGTATTGATCACCAGCATGGAAGAATAGACACTGAAGTTATGCAACGGCACCAGAGACTTGATAATCAACCAAGATCACGTGAGGGAAAATCAAACTCCCGAGAATCTCTGCCAACTGACCCAGGAAACACATACGTGTGAAGGAAGCTATCACAATGTAAATCGTAAAGCGCGCGTGAAAGCGCTTGAACATCATGGCTCGTTTATCTGCGCCAAAGGTTGAACTCGGCCGTTGACCCTTGCCAGGCCAAGGACCCCCATCCAACAAGAAAGTGAGAAATAGCTACGTCACAGACCTCCTGCTCCCGGTAAATCTTGTACGTACCATTTGCGATGGGAGCTGCACCCTGGGCCGAGAGGAGCGTGATGCCAATGATGAGTTGCGGGTTGAACATGGTCTCTGTTGGATGTTTGTCACGCGGAACCCTGATGGTGATGGTAGTACATCAAGGAGATGAGGTGGAGTTTTCTTACATCACGAGTAACATATCAGTGACCCAAGGTACTGCTTACGTTGTCGTTGTCAGACTTGTCGAAGGCTTTCAGTAAAAGCGGAGATTTGTGAGCAGCAACTGGTTAATTGATTCACATGACAACGAATAGTACACAGATATCTTCACAAGAACACGAAATTATTAGGACACAAGGGATATTAAAGAAATTATACATGTTTGAAATTGTAGATGACTGAAGTGCAATAAACTTTTGAACTGTCGAGCAATGATATATCTATACTCGTAAGATGTGTACAGGATCCATTCCATACCGACAACATTCATGATGGTCACACAACCTAAGCTTAACAAAACTCGTGGTATAGTTAGAGCGCTCGAGCAAGGAATTCTGGTGAGGTAGGCAAGTGTGCCTGGTACACCTTCATCAAGCTCTCTCTCTCTCTCTCTCTCTCTCTCTCTCTCTCTCTCTCTCTCTCTCTCTCTCTCTCTCTCTCTCTCTCTCTCTCTCTCTTTCTCTCTCTCTCTCTCTCTCTGCTGCAGCCAGGTCCAGGTTCTCTCCTCCATGGAGTCAAGAAGGTTTGTTCACGGATTCTAATGTAAAAAGCTGTGTAGAATTCAGATTTGTAAGACGCATTTGCATAAACTTTGCAAATACGGTGTGATGTTATTGGTTATGAGCCATATATAGACGTATCTTCGAAGGCTGCCAGTTGCAGATGCAGTTTGCCTGTAATATTGAAATATCAACTGTTTTTCAACGTTTTATCTATTCTCTATTGATCTTTAGGGGTAGTAGTTCCAGCAATATCATATGGGTACGAGGCATGGGCTATAGATAAGGCTGCGCTGATGAGGGCGGATGTGTTGGAAATGAAATGTCTGAGGACAATATCCGGTGTGAGGTGGTTTGATCGAGTAAGTAATGAAAGGATACGATAGTGGTGTGGTAATAAAAGGAGCGTTGAAGAGGGTATGCTTGAAATGGTCTGGACATATGGAGAGACAATGAGGATGTGAAAAAGATTTTGAGCTATTGAGCCTGAACATGCAGGAGAGTGAAAGGCGTGCTCGGAATAGAGTGGATTGGAACAATGTGGTATACATCCCTATGTACAGCCCATGCCTTGCATCCATATGATCTTGTTGGTACCAATATTCCTTCAAACATACCCATTTTTGCCCTCCCAGATAACGTAATCTCTTTCCACACATTGTTCAATGCTCCCAGCACCTTAGACCCCTCCTGCACCTGTGTCTCACTTCCCCTCCATGGCTCCATTTGCTGCCAAGTCGACTTTCAGGTATCGAAAACACTTCATCTCCAATTTTTCTCCATCCCCCAGTCCTGTTAAACCTAATAACCTTACCTTTATTCACATTCACTCTCAATATCCTCCTCTCACACACTCTTCCAAACTCAGTCACCAACATCTGCAGTTTACTCGAATCTGCCACCAGTGCTGTAACAGCAGCAATGATAACTGGCTCACCTCCCAGAACTCTCAACCTCTGCAGACTGCATACTCGCTTCTCTCTCTCTCTCTGACTGTTGCATTTACCCCCCTCACCAGCACATCCATAAACAAATTAAACAATTATTGTGCCATCCCACACCCCTGCCGGAGATCGCCCTTCACTTAGAACCACTCACTCTCTTCCTGCTCGTACATATTCCTCATACCCTTGATAAAAACTTCTCTCTGCTTCTGGCAGCTTTCGTCCCACACCCATATATTCGCAAGTCCTTCCTCAAGGCACCTCTATCAACCCAGTCATATGCTCTCTCCAGATCCATAAATGTCACATACAAATCCATCTTTTTTCTAAGGCTTTGTCACACACATTCTCTAAAGCAAATACCTGATCCACACATCCTCTACCACTTCTTAAACCACACTGCTCCTCCCCAATCTGAACTTCGGTACAAGTATCAGGCAAAAAAAAAGATTTTGTATGTATGTATGTATGTATGTATGTATATGTATGTATGTATGTATGTATGTATGTATGTATGTATGTATGAACGCGCACCTTCATAGAACATACAAACCTCCAACAGCCAGGATCGAACCCGGGACCCCTGTGCAAGAGGCTGTAGAGAGAGAGAGAGAGAGAGAGAGAGAGAGAGAGAGAGAGAGAGAGAGAGAGTACTACATCGAAGCACGAAGATGAATCATGGACTAGGGATAAAACCTTCTGAGAGCCGACTAAACGACTTAAATCTGTTTAGGTTTGAAAGAGAAGCTTCCGAGATGATCTAATACAGCTATTCGAAATCATCAAAGGTTTCGACAGTCTTAATGTAACAAACTACTTAAGGCTTGATTCGTCAGATTTCACTCGTAGTAATGGATACAAACTCGTGGGCCAAACCTTTACCTCGAATTTGGCGAAGTGTTTTGTTTTCAACAGGATTGTTAACACCTGAAATGATTTGCCGGTTAGAAAATATGCTACATAGATATCTAGCCTCAAGGTCATGAATCTCACTAGGTGCTCCTCCTGAGCCACATGAAATAGCAGCATTCAGATTTTCCTCTTTGAATCATTCCCATGCCTCTCCACTCTTACCACACTGATCTGTGGCCTCTACTACCGGTACAAGCAGCCTCCAGAGGAGCCCAGTAGTCTGTTGCTGTTGGAATTCCTTTGCATCTCCAACTGTGGCAGCTCATGGGCGGCTGAGGATCATGGTGATGTTCACTGGAGGAGAGTGGTCATCGGAAACGTTCAAAATGTACTGTGTGTATCAGGAGTCACCACAAAAGCAGTACAGTAGATATGTTTACCATTACTTGGAAATGGAGATCTTCTTCCTCAACATAGTAAATATAAACACGACTTGGTAAGAGGATATGTCCAGCAGTATTGATATCACAACGTTATCACGATACGAAAACACCACACACCACATCTCTACCTTGGCCAGTATCAAACGTATTTCACAGGAGAGAGCGCACTCTGTAATACCTACAGACAAAAAGGTATAAGGACTTAAAGTGCAATAAAAGACGAGAAACATTCTCGGCAGAAGAGAGAGAGAGAAAAAAAAAAGAAGATAAAAAAATGCAATAAAATACTTGGGTGATGAGGAAATGAAAATGTTGTCAGAGAAAAAAGAAGTCAGATGTCATGAAAGCTGTCGGAACACTGCCCAAAGGAAGGAGGATACAGTAGGGTGTACTTCTGAGGATTCTAAACAATTTGAACTGAGCGAGAGTCATAAGGTAGCCTTTCTCATGGTTGTTCATTACATCCTAGGTACAATTGTCGGTGGCGTACAGGGACAATGTTTCGTGTTTCTTCATTTAAGATGGGCATTTCGTTGGAGTATATTGGTTGTGATACAAAAGTGAGAAAGAGAAACTTTGTCGGTCGGCTTACATCAAATATGAAATTGCTTTTGCAATGACAAGTCGAAAAGATTGCTACATCTTCAGGTCAAGCATAAAAGTGGAAGTCTAGAAAGGAGAGAGAGAGAGAGAGAGAGAGAGAGAGAGAGAGAGAGAGAGAGAGAGAGAGAGAGAGAGAGTGGGGGGGGGGAAGCGTTAATAAGTGAATGTCTAAGACAAATGATGATCGAACTACCAACATTGAACTCTCCTTAAAAACCGCTATAAAGTTTAGGATGTCACTGATGAAAATGTAATGCTACTACCCTTTCTTGTGGCATATTTCCGCATTACCTTCAGAGTCTCATTAGATATTTCAACCATTGAAAAGAAGAGATACAAGTTCATTCACAGGCAGATGTTTTACTCCGATTGAAAAGGTGTGATCGAACCAGAAAACCCCTCTACCGTTAGGCGTGGTCTCAGTTCTATGACCGGGGATCAAAAGGTTAGAAGTGTTCGAACACTGTGCTTGCCATAATGTCGTGCCAGATAATGAATCTGTATTAGCTACAAACATGGACGAAAATGAGGTGGCCTCCTCAAATGGATTAATCCTTCCGGAGACTTTGTTCATGAACATGAATTTGATGAATATGATGGGTGAACAAAACACAGGATGTCGGGTATAGCATGTCTAAATAGACAACCCACTCTGGAGGAAATGGCAGCTACGCATGACAAAACCCGATTAGAGATGAGAAGTAACATGACGGATGTGCTGAATGACACAGACGATTCAACAACAGAAACACAACCAGTTTGTCACACTGCGGATACACATGCCGAGAACATTTGATGAGTATCACTTACTGCGCAGTCCGTCAAGACAGAGAGAGGTCTCCATGCACATATGTTGAGGGCGAAGAAATCCTACTACTACGGACTTCTTGGACGGTGATTATGTCCTCGTGCAAAATAGGTATGAAAATAAGACCCCAAGAAAAAGAAAACGAAAGATCATGGCAAGGTCTGACATAAATTTCAAAAAGGAAAGCTAATCGCTGGATGTAGAGAAGGAACATAGGCTATACGCACAAGAGAAATCTAAAATGAGAACATATCTCTATCAAATGAAAAAATATACGTCGCCAGGCAGTCTTAGAAAGAGAGAGAGAGAGAGAGAGAGAGAGAGAGAGAGAGAGAGAGAGAGAGAGAGAGAGGGAGACATGACACTGATAAGTTCCGGAACACTTGTGAATAATAGTCCCCAGTGTCATGACTGGAAAGCATTAATCACAGCGGAATATATCTTCCACAATAAAATGTTATCACGTTTGGATTCCATGGGAAAAACCCCCATCGACACGAGATATGGAGCAGGAAACAATGATCGCACCATTCAGGGTTGGAGGTAAGCATTCCTGTCACATTCGACCTTGCATTTGCCAAAACTGACAAGGAAATGCACTTTACATGGGCTTCAGCATTCACTCAACAATTAGTATGCTTTGGTCTGCTCCACTATAAGTTGGCTTTCGTCCATGCCCTTAAGTAGGTTTTGGGATGGAGACAGTGTGCTTGTTAAGAGTAATGTTTTGGCACTACGCCATCGAATAGGATTTCTTACAGGAACATATTCTATCATGAATACGTACCTTCACCATACATTAACAGTAGCATTTCCAATCAACTATTTGCTTTGCTTTATTCAGCTTTACCATGAACTAGATGTCTCGTTTCAGCAGCTATTCAGTGGCTCATCACCTGCCACAGTTACTCATCTAGAGAATACAAAAGGGTTTGAAACACATGGTTCTCGCAAGACACACATTATTCATCATGAACCAACTGCTGATTCTGACTGCAATACTGTGATTTGCTTTAGTTGTCTCAGTTGTTTTCCCGCGCTGTCAGAACGAAAGATTTATTTTTCTTTCATCCACAGTTCAGAGCACTCGGGCCCCTCTGTTCCTTGGAACGGGACGTCATAAATATATCAGGTGGATACTGATTATCTTGAATATGGATGAGAGCTGCCCTGGTGTAGGGTAAAAGCAGGAGAAGGGAGGACTTAACATTGTACGATAAGCGAGAGAATTCTGCAGAGGAGATGTGAATCTAACTTCGGAACAGAAGAGCAATGTTGTTGCGGCATCCAGGCTCAGTGGAATCGCTTCCTTGATACAATATAGATGAAGTGAGGAGGTGGGATATTCTCTGACCAGCTCACAGTGCAGCTATGATCAACCTCGTGGACACGAGAAGCCTATTCACTGAGAGGAAATCAGACCAGACCATCAAAATTGCAGATTTGAACGAGGCACAGACACCTTGGACAATTCGCCCCAAACAAGATGAATCCCGTGCACAGTGAACCTGAAGATACTGAGCTGTACTTCAAAAGAAGAGGAAAAGTAGTGTCTCTAGAGAAAGCACAAGAACTGTAATGAATAACCATGACTTGGTTATAATAGCATTGGGAGTTCCGAGACAATTGTTTTGATCTAAGCTCAAGGTTTGAAGCCCCTAAGGAAAAAGATAGAACGATCAAGAACTTTAACAAGGAAGCTATAGTGGTAGAAATTATGAATAATGACACGAAGGTCAATAAACTTAAAGGGATCTAAGACCAATCTTGAGTACTTTTATACCATGCAGTGAGCAGGGAGGGGACGTTTGTGGCCCACTCTCTCACACGAGTGAACGCTTTCCCCGTTAACCATATCAGCATAGCCAAGTGATCCTTTGCAGAAATAAAGAACTTCAGGTTGAGTTTCATGGATATAGCTGGTATAGAAGACTTTATTCGTGAATGTTATAGTTATTATGAATATGGTACAGTGCACGCCCCAGTGGTAATCACTGTCTATGATTTGTGAGATACCCTTAGAGGCTACAATAAGAGAGAGAGAGAGAGAGAGAGAGAGAGAGAGAGAGAGAGAGAGAGAGAGAGAGAGAGAGAGAGAGAGAGAGATGATACACGCAGAATCAAAGTTTCCCGAGTCATAGCAAGTCCGGCACTCGTTGCATGACCCGCGGTACGTGAGACGCTTCGTTGCGACGGTCGAGACAAAAGCTGCGACGCCCAGTTAAAGGAAGACGACATAAACAACAGCATATTCTCAAGCCTTGATTACCCAGATCCCTATGTATTTTACCCATTTTCTTTTCCCTTTCAAAGTCCCTATGTATTGGCTGCAGAAAACACGGAAGAGTTTGGAGAGCGTGACTCGCGTTTGTCTGGGGAGTGTAGTTTCAGATGGCTGCATGTTTAGTAGGGTGCTGTACAAGACTAAGTTGGAAAGGTGGTTGCATAGTCCTTGTCGAGTCACTTGAGTTTATATGTGTCTTGTTAGTGCAGTAATTGCTTGGAGTGAGGGGATGTGTAAGTAGAGGTTGCTGAATCATGATGCAAACGTTAGGGCTAGTATCTTTGTGTTGTGATCAATGTAACTTATAGTGAGAAGTTTAGTTTATATTTCTTTTCGTGTGTCTTCGTGGCATGTGTTGTCGTGGAGGATTGGTTAGAGATGCTGATCGTGTGTAAGACTGCATGATGTAGGGATGGAAAATCATCTGTACTGAAGTTTTGGAGATTACTTTTCGTGTACTGTGTAAAGGCTAGCCAGTCTGCTGCTCTCTTGTAGTTTGGGTAAATGTTTTTGATGACGTGTGTGTGTGTGTGTGTGTGTGTGTGTGTGTGTGTGTGTGTGTGTGTGTGTGTGAGTGTGTGTGTGTTGTTATCATCACAGCAAATCTCTGCTCATCGTTGTTCCTACGTATGTTTCTCGTTATAATCCATTTTTTCATTTCCATTAATTTCTTCCTTTTCTCATAAGTCACTGGCGTCGACCCATCCTTGGCCAGGGCAGAACGCGAGAAGTCATAAGCGATGACGCTGCACAAATTGTCGACACCTTCCCCACCTGTCGTCCTCCTGCATCCTGCCTGATCATCCCCTCACTCCATCTCTGTGATGGGTCCTTCCATAGCCTCACGTGGGAGTGTGGCACCTTGGCATGCGCTGGGACGGTCTCCTTTCAAACACGTTAACTGAGAACTTTCTCACGTGGAAGTGGTGGTAGCTCGGTACTTCTTAAGTCTCTCTCTCTCTCTCTCTCTCTCTCTCTCTCTCTCTCTCTCTCTCTCTCTCTCTCTCTCTCTCTCTCTCTCTCTCTCTCTCTTCCAGACAGATGTTTCGCATCTTGTCGATACAAGAGAGAGAATCTATCGTTCGAGGAGATGAAACAAAACGTGACAGATTAGCAGTCCCTATAATAACCTCGCTGAGCGACCTTCGCTATACGTCATTCACATCCCGACTGCACGCCAAAGACAGACGCGCATGTCTGATTTAAGGTAGCAGATGATGGTGGATGACACTGTGCCCACGACCAATTTCCTCCAGAGTCTCTTTTGTTACCTTCTAGTCTCCATGAATTCATACAACAGGATTCAATCGTCTAAGGTCTTTCCTTTCTCTCAGTCAGTTTCCTCTTCTACACTTCTGCCAATCCCCTGTTCTCCTCTTCTCACCAGTCTCCACCCAGTAGGAAAGGGGTTCTGCAGTCTGTCATTAGATCCAATCCTTCATTATGAAGATGAAAACTGATAATCAAGACGTCCTTACAAATAAAGCCTAACAAAACCAATTGCTAAACCCTTTTTCTCAAGACTGAACAAGAGTCGACTTTCGTACCCATACATGGTCTTGTGCCTAGAACTGACGCCGTTATCCTTAACTGAGCCTTAGTCACCCGAGGTGACCCCTGCTCCTAGTTGTGCGCCTGACTTCCTGCACAATCTTGTTCACCTTGGCCAGGTTATCCTACCCCGCCCTTGTAGTGTACAAATGCACGCCTGTTTGATTATCGACCTACGCAATTAATGATGTTAGCTCTCTGTTTCTTTTCCCTTACCTCGTCTTCGTTATACCGCCACGTAAGTAGCTGTAGTCCAAGGCTGACGACACATATTCTTCAGCGTCTGGGGAAACATGGCACCTAAACTCAGCCTCGACTTTGTGAGAAGTTTCCGAGCGAAAGGCGAACATTTTCACAACTACCGCCTCGCATCTGTACATATCGACACCCCGCTGTCTGCTGACACACGTCAGCTGATACCTAAGCGAGTAGAAAAGTTGGGAGTACAACGTAAAAACTTGTGCGGGGAGTCTTATGTGGAGAGTCTTACGTGGGGAGTGTTGTGTGGGGAGTCTCTTGTGTTGGGGAGTCTTGTGTTGGGGAGTCTTGTGTTGGGAGTCATATGTGGGGAGTCCTTTGTAGGGAGTCTTGTGTGGGGAGTCCTTTGTAGGGAGTCTTGTGTGGGGAGTCTTGTGTGGGGAGTCTTGTGTGGGGAGTCTCTTTTTCATCCTTCAGCATCTCTATTGTCTGGAGGGTTGAGAGGACAGACACGTTACATAACACTGTCACGTTAATTTTTCTTTCAATTTGAAGGAAATTCCATAGACTAAGGATATAAGTGGGATACGATTCCATTGTATCTACCTATCCCACTTGTATCCCGAGATGAAAGCAAAAAATTAACTAACAACCCTGGGAAAACTTTACACGATTTCATCTCTCGTACGAGGCAAGTGCCAAAGAAATGACCTCTTGTTTATCTTTATTGATCACCAAATAAAGCCAGGCAGTGCTAAGCCAGGTCATGGCATTTGTACGTCGCGTATCAAGAATGTGTTTGCGAGAATAATTCCTCATCAGAGTTTTGAGGGAGAGTTGGAACTATAATGAAATTTCCCTCTTGTTTCTGTGGAGATACCTGAGGACTTGTATAGATGCATGAAAGGGTGTGCTACGAGAGGAGGAGAGACAGAAAACGATGAGAAAATGATAATGAAAATGAGATAGATAAATGGTGGAGGCAGGAGGAATCAAAATGCTTTGCTTATTCCCGTCGCGCACCTTTTTGCATTAAAAGTGAAAGAATGGTGGTGACCGTAGCTACGAAGTTTTATTTCTAGAACGCAACATTTATCGGGGTATGGCGCAAAAAAACAAACAAAAATAATAGACGAAGAGAAATATTGAATTATATTTTGCATGGCTCTCATCTCTCACTAAGTTAACCAGGTTTTGGGGAGAACTTTGAAAACCAAACTAGATTAGTCGGTGAGATAACACCTCCAGTGGTGCCAGCGACAAATTTGATTCAGATGTCTGAAAAGCGTCCGAGAATCCCCTCCAAATTGGGACTACTGACAAATATACAAATACATGCAGTCTATATTGCTCGATAGTTTGGATTTTTTTTTATATATAGTTTCTTTTCAGCCACTGTTGTTCTCTCTTAGCTACCCTCGCCCCTCTTCGGGGAAATATGGTAATTCAATTATGCTCGTCTGTCTGACTTTCTGTCAGTCTTTCTTTCTGTCTGTCTGTCTGTCTGTCTGTTTGTCTGTGCAGGGAGTGGAGGATGAGGAAGAGGGATCGAACTAGTCATATCTACGTTATTAAAGGGTGAAATATTTCTTAGTTATTCTATTCATAGACAGAGTTTTAACAGATAATCTAAAGAAACAGAAGCGTAGGATGAATGATAGTAATAATGATATTAATGATAATGATAATAATAGTGATAATAATGATGATAATAACTATAATATTAATAATGATGATAATGATAATAATAATGATAATAGTGATAATGATGATGATAATAATAACAATAATAATAATGATAATAATAATAATAATAATAATAATAATAATAATAATAGTGATGACAATGATAATAATTATAATGATAATAATAATGACAATAATAATAATAATAATAATAACAATAATAATAATAATAATGACAACAATAATAATTCTTTATACATATTCGCCATTTCACACATTAGCGAGGTAGCGTCTAAGAACAGAGAACTGAACCTTGGAGGAAAAATCCTCTCTTGGCCCACGTCTCTGTTCCTTCTTTTGGAAAAGTCAAGCAGGAGGGAAGGATTTTCATCCCAGTGATGTGA
Source organism: Panulirus ornatus (assembly GCF_036320965.1). Taxonomy (NCBI): domain Eukaryota; kingdom Metazoa; phylum Arthropoda; class Malacostraca; order Decapoda; family Palinuridae; genus Panulirus; species Panulirus ornatus. The sequence goes on from NC_092243.1 coordinate 54,403,308, forward strand.
CTTCGATCGTCTTCATATGAGAGAACTTACACTCTGTGGTCTGCAGAAAGTGATGGAGGGTCATTTAGGAAACGATTGAAGAAGGATGGAGTAAAAACTGTTCCTTGGAAATCTCCGTTGCAGAGCTTAATGGTATTAGAGGGTAAAGGTTGGCGTTCAGCTATGAAGTTGGCAAATCACTTGGCGTCTTTGTTGCTGAGGGTGGCGTCAAGTATCTTCTGTGTGCGGTAGTGTCGAGGGGAATGGGGGAGTGTTAGAAGCTTTGTTGACGTCTACTCCAACTAATAAGGGAGAGAAGTTGTGGTCGGTTGAAGCCATGATATGTATTGTACTGACAGTGTGGTAGTTGAGCGATGAAGTGGTTTGGACATATGGAGAGAATCAGTAAGGAAAGGATGGGAAAGAGAATATGTTTGTTAGAACTAAGAGTCCAACAATCAGAAGAGGAAGACCAAAATGGAGATAGAAGGATGGAGGGAAAACGATTTTCCGTTGCTAGAGGCCTGAGCACGCAGGAAGGTAAGAGGCATGCATGTAACAGTGTGAATCTGAGTGACCTGTTTTATCTATGGGCGAATTGGTATAGATTAAAAACGAGGATATCTGAAGCAGCTGGCAGAAATCATGGAAAGGTCTATGGGGCCTGGTTCTGGATAAGGTGCTGTGGTTTCAGTGCAATAAACTTGATACCTGGAGGATGGATGTTTGCGACTTAAGCCATTTCTTCCCTAACGATGTGATGATTGCACGAAAGTGCACTAAAGAACTTATCATGTTCCACTTTACTCATGGTTATAAGCATATGTATATATATATATATATATATATATATATATATATATATATATATATATATATATATATATGTATATATATATATATATATATATATATATATATATATATATGTATATATATATCTATATATTTTGCTTTGTCGCTGTCTCCCGCGTTAGTGAGGTAGTGAAAGGAAACAGACGAAAGAATGGCCCAACCCACCCACATACACATGTATATACATACACGTCCACACACGCAAATATACATACCTATACATTTTAACGTATACATATATATATACACACACAGGCATATACATATATACACATGTATATAATTCATACCGTCTGCCTTCATTCATTCCCATCGCCATTCGAAAAAAGGTCACTCATGGAGGACAGTTGACTGTTAGAGAAATCATATGAGTTAACTCCCGGGGATTTATCGAGGCATAATTCTAACGTGGATTATTTGACCAGAACTGAATTGCACATCGTACTCACTCGAATTTGGTGAGTGAGATGACAAGATTTAATTCTAACGTATTCCTTTGATGTAGATATTGCGCCCGAACGTTAATACAGAGTTACAGAAATCAGTGTCCTGAATGCGATCCTTAGCATAAAAGGTAATTTTTTTCAGTGCCTGTTTTACTACCTCTGGTGTGATCATAGACTAGTGAGGAGAAATCTGGAGCATATGTGTCACTGGACGTAATGTTTAGACATATCCGAAACGGTAAAATAAGTAGCGTGAGAAACGGCGTTCGAGTAGAAAAAAAGTATATTATATAAATACACACACACACACACACACACACACACACACACACACACACATATATATATATATATATATATATATATATATATATATATATATATATATATATATATATATATATATTATATTTATTATATTTTATTTTGCTTTGTCGCTGTCTCCCGCGTGCGAGGTAGCGCAAGGAAACAGACGAAAGAATGGCCCAACCCACCCACATACACATGTATATACATACACGTCCACACACGCAAATATACATGCCAGTACATCTCAATGTACACACACATATATGTATATACACACACAGACATATACATATATACACATGTACATAATTCATACTGTGTGCCTTTATTTATTTCCATCGCCACCTCGCCACACATGGAATAACAACCCCCTCCCCCCTCATGTGTGCGAGGTAGCGCTAGGAAAAGACAACAAAGGCCCCATTCGTTCACACTCAGTCTCTAGCTGTCATGTAATAATGCACCGAAACCACAGGTCCCTTTCCACATCCAGGCCCCACAGAACTTTCCATGGTTTACCCCAGACGCTTCACATGCCCTGGTTCAATCATTGACAGCAAGTCGACCCCGGTATACCACATCGCTCCAATTCACTCTATTCCTTGCACGCCTTTCACCTTCCTGCAACAAGTCTAGATCACACAGTTGATACCTTGTATATATTATTTACTTTTATATTTCTATGAATTTGAGGAAACTATTTTTCTCTATTTTCCTCCTATGGGCTTCCACAGGCCTCAGGTTACCAAACTTTCTAAACGCAAAGAGGAAACACCTGAGCAGGTGAAGCGGGGTACCGCTGTTACGGTTATAGCTCTCAACACTACACATGTGCATCCTAGTGATAAATACGAACGAAATTTTCGTTTTACATTCGGATTCCAATTCACAACTCTGCGGCTCCCAGTCGTAGCTTTCTGTATAGGTGAGATATTGCGGAATGCTGATAAAACAAAGGTCGAGGTAAAGATCGTCCAGATAACGGGGACAGTGGACGATGATAATGGGTCTTCGTCATCCAGAGAATCATTCCCAAAGTGTCACTCGTCCAGCAGACAGGGAAGAGCTGAGTTGACAAAATCTGGCGGTGTATCTTGCGTGAGTATCTATGCATAAACGCCCTTATACATACCAACATATACATACACATATAGAGACATATACAGATATACATATGTACATATTCATACTTGCTTGCCTTCATCCATTCCTGTCGCGACCCCGGCACACAGGAAATAGCATCGCTACCCCCCGCTTCAGCGAGATGTATATATATATATATATATATATATATATATATATATATATATATATATATATATATATATATATTTTTTTTTTTTTTGCTTTGTCGCTGTCTCCCGCGTTTGCGAGGTAGCGCAAGGAAACAGACGAAAGAAATGGCCCAACCTACCCCCATACACATGTATATACATACGTCCACACACGCAAATATACATACCTACACAGCTTTCCATGGTTTACCCCAGACGCTTCACATGCCCTGATTCAATCCACTGACAGCACGTCAACCCCGGTATACCACATCGATCCAATTCACTCTATTCCTTGCCCTCCTTTCACCCTCCTGCATGTTCAGGCCCCGATCACACAAAATCTTTTTCACTCCATCTTTCCACCTCCAATTTGGTGTCCCACTTCTCCTCGTTCCCTCCACCTCCGACACATATATCCTCTTGGTCAATCTTTCCTCACTCATTCTCTCAATGTGCCCAAACCATTTCAAAACACCCTCTTCTGCTCTCTCAACCACGCTCTTTTTATTTCCACACATCTCTCTTACCCTTACGTTACTTACTCGATCAAACCACCTCACACCACACATTGTCCTCAAACATCTCATTTCCAGCACATCCATCCTCCTGCGCACAACTCTATCCATAGCCCACGCCTCGCAACCATACAACATTGTTGGAACCACTATTCCTTCAAACATACCCATTTTTGCTTTCCGAGATAATGTTCTCGATTTCCACACATTCTTCAAGGCTCCCAGAATTTTCGCCCCCTCCCCCACCCTATGATCCACTTCCGCTTCCATGGTTCCTTTCGCTGCCAGATCCACTCCCAGATATCTAAAACACTTTACTTCCTCCAGTTTTTCTCCATTCAAACTTACCTCCCAGTTGACTTGACCCTCAACCCTACTGTACCTAATTACCTTGCTCTTATTCACATTTACTCTTAACTTTCTTCTTTCACACACTTTACCAAACTCAGTCACCAGCTTCTGCAGTTTCTCACATGAATCAGCCACCAGCGCTGTATCATCAGCGAACAACAACTGACTCACTTCCCAAGCTCTCTCATCCCCAACAGACTTCATACTTGCCCCTCTTTCCAAAACTCTTGCATTCACCTCCCTAACAACCCCATCCATAAACAAATTAAACAACCATGAGACATCACACACCCCTGCCGCAAACCTACATTCACTGAGAACCAATCACTTTCCTCTCTTCCTACACGTACACACACACACACACACACATATATATATATATATATATATATATATATATATATATATATATATATATATATATATATATATATATATATATTCTTTTCTTTCTTTTAAACTATTCGCCATTTCCCGCGTTAGGGAGGTAGCGTTAAGAACAGAGGACTGGGCCTTTTTTGGAATATCCTCACTTGGCCCCCCTCTGTTCCTTCTTTTGGAAAAAAAAAGGAAAAAACGAGAGGGGAGGATTTCCAGCCCCCCGCTCCCTCCCCTTTTAGTCGCCTTCTACGACACGCAGGGAATACGTGGGAAGTATTCTTACTCCCCTATCCCCAGGGATTATATATATATATATATATATATATATATATATATATATATATATAACCTTACAACACCTGGACCCCATAAGGGCTTCCCAGCACACTCAGGAACCTTTCCCCCAAGTCGTAAAGGTGTGGTAATGTTTATGTCTGTCTGGACAGAGTAAGTACAAGGTGGTTGAGGAGTAGAAGTTTCGTGTCTTCAGGGTAGATGTTGCGGTCTGGGCATGACTGGTCCTGTGATATGTTGAACTGATGTTTATAAGGTCGAAGAGTTGGATGGTGTTCAGACTGCCCACGAAATGTGTGACTTGCGTATTTCATGGGAGTGTGGTAGTGCGAAATAAGAGATTGTTTCATAAAATGAAGTTCAAAGTCAGGGTGAAGGACGGTGTAGATCTGTTTTGTCATCTTGTTGTTAGCGTGGGATGGTGTGGAGAGGATCTGTGAGTAAAGATAGCTAAAGTATAGTTTATAGTGAGTCTATAATATCTGAACAAAGATTGGCAAAGGTATAAGAGGACCAATGATGAAAAAAATTGTGTGCCGAGTAGGTTGAGGTGGGACAGTTTGTTTCGTTTGCATGTGATAAAATGTTTGTGGTTGCTAAGCATACGGTTCTTGTTCTGAATGCTCTGTCCTCCTTTAGTTTCGTTAAGTTTGCATTTGCAATGGTGGTGATCAGATAGGCAAGGAATGTGAAATTTGAAGTGGAATCACTGAATGTAGAGAACACTGGGGTATTCTTTCTTTTGCTCAAAAAGGTTTTTAGTTTCGTATAAGCATTGTGTTGGTGTTGGTGATGTAGGGAGTGGAGGTTGATTACATATGTTGTACGTGATGGCAAGCGTGATTAGAGTTTTATTAAGTGAGAGTGCCAGGGTGGCGCAAAGTTGAAGGTTGGATTCATGCATGTTAGAGTGACGATGAACTTCTGTGGACGTGCACACATTCTGCACACGGCAAGCCAGTACTCTGGCTGAATGTTTATGTTGCTTGTCTAGCGCGAGGTTGCTGCGATGTAATTGTGAGGATATCTGCATATGAAAAGACGTTCTCAGCGCGGTTTGCTGGAAGCAGAGGGAGTTCACGTAGGAAAAGACTGAAGAGAGGTAGAGACAGAGAACACTTCCATGGCTGACTCCAGTGCAAAGCTCAGGAGTTTTAGGATTTTAGTCTCTTTGGATGATTTTGTCTTCATATCTGGCTATGAAGTTAGCTTACCCAACTTTTTTGTCATTTTAACGAAAGGTGATGTCAAGTATTTCTTGTGTAAGGATATGCCAGGGAACTATGCTGAATACGTTGTTTATGTTTGATACTACAAGGACAGTGTGGGATACGGGTTCTTGTTGGCTGGAGCCATCCAGAGTGTTATGTGTGAAGTTTTTCAATGGAAAGAAGCTTTTTATTTCTGAAGCCATGCAATGCAGGTGCTTTGGTTTTTTTCTGTTGTCATTTTTTTTTTTTTTCAAGAAACTTGGACTTGATGAAAACAGTGATATAGGATCACAACAGGAGAGAGAATGAATGAGGTTGGTAGGTTTCAGAAGGAGTACTGAGATGATAGATTTCCAGATGTGAGGGATTTTGCCGTGCACCCAGGAGTGGTTGAAGATGTCGGTGAGTAACTGAACGGTTGCTGAGCCGAAGCGTTTTATGTGGAGGTGTGATATTTTGCCAAAACCTGTTGTTGGGAAACTCTCTCGGGTGTTTTTAAGTGAATCATGAATGTCAGCATGAATAAAGAGTAGAACAGCAGCTGTGTCAAAGAGGGACTATATGCAGGCTTCTCATGGCTGTCGGGTTAAGGGGTATGGTAGGTTTGTGGGGTGAATTGTAAATGATATTTGATAAGAATAATCTCTGTTATCTTGGGAGACGGGACGATGGCGTGTTGGGGCCAAGGTGCAGTGAGAGATCCCCTTTGTCTTTTAGTTACTGAGTTTATGATGTTGCTGTTTAGAGTTTGAATTTGTCCATGTGGTGCATTTTGAGTTAGCTTGGTTACTGATATCAATAAAATGAAAGATGACATGGCCCAGGGATAAGAAATGATCTAGGGTGAGGTTTTGTGGTTAGTGTATTTAATGACCAGTCAGCATTTTATAGATTGTTTGGGTTTCGTGGTTTAGGCGATATGCAGTGAACATGGGTATGTAGTCAGAGGACAGATCATGCAGTGTGTGCCAGGAGATCCTTGTATGAAGTCTCGGTGGGCAAAGGGAATTACCTGGTGATACAGGATGTTACAGACAATAGGTTACAAGTTTTCATGGTTGATGCTCAGCTGGTTATGGGTTCATGACCATGGGTTACAAGTTTTCATGGTTGATGCTCAGTTGGTTATGGGTTCATGATCATGGGTTACAAGTTTTCATGGTTGATGCTCAGTTGGTTATGGGTTCATGACCATGGGTTACAAGTTTTCATGGTTGATGCTCAGTTGGTTATGGGTTCATGACCATGGGTTACAAGTTTTCATGGTTGATGCTCAGTTGCTTATGGGTTCATGACCATGGGTTACATGTTTTCATCGTTGGTGATCAGCTGGTTATAGATTCATGAGTAGTTTACTTCAGGGATCTTGAGTGCTGGAGTTTGAGCCACTGAAACGTGGTGGATGTTGAAATCTCAACACAGAAAAGTGTTTAGTGTGTTAGTTAGGATCTGTACTTCGGGGAGTGTATCCCTAGACCAAGGTGATGGAATGCGATGTTCACTGCGATACAGTAGCTATTTTGTAGATTTATTGATATGAATAAGAATTTGAGCGTTGTCGTTTTTTATGATTTGTTTTGTGTGTTAAATAGCGTCAATGAACGGAATGCTGCGGTGGACATGTGTAATAAGTCCTCCTCCTCATCCATATTTCTGTCTAATCTTAGACTTGTGTAGATGCAGGAGGGAGATACGGTTGATTTGGGTTTAAGGCTGGCCACTTAGTAAGTTGAATGGATGTACTTATCTGTTTTTGATACTGTTGATCTCAAAGAATATCTAGTCAGTGATTGGGTTTATGATGGGTAGTAAATGTTTGCTTCTTCACGGTAGGGTTGTGTCCTTTGTACTAGAATTAGCTGGATGTTTGGAATGGGAGGGTGGAAGTTTACTTGAGTGCTGTGAGTGATAGTGCTGTGAATGGTTAATGTATGTCAATAAAGTACTCATCCTGATTCTCTCCAGGCCATCCAGATCCCCCTTCCTCATACAGCCGTCTTCATCATCCAGGCACTTTGAACACCCTCCTCCACAGTGACAGTGGCAGTAGGTATCAACTCAGCATTTGCACTGTCCTCCGACACATCTTTACACGTAATACACTTAACACCATATTCCACCAGAGTGGCAAATCATGATTACCCAACCTCATAATCCTTAAGATTTACATGTAGTTAAGTTCTCCAATAAGTTCTCCAAGGAGTTCCCAAACTTAATCAATTTCTTCCAAAACGACTTTCATCACCCTGTATGGGGCGCAGTGTGAGGGTTTCTGAGATATGGAGGTAATCTTCCAATCACATCACATCACCAGGACACTACCTCAAGCAGCGATCCTACGTGCAGTACTACAGCACACAACTGGCTGGCTCACCTAATGCATAGTGTCTACATCACCACACAAAAAAAGATGTCTACTGCAACTTCTTTAACTTTCTGGCAGACATAAATCCAACCCACACCTTCCTGTCATCCTAGCTGGCCAATCACTCCCACTCAGCAAACTTCCAGCCATGTTAGACATCACATGCCACACACACAAAAGACACCCACCTCCACACACCACAAACGTCACCACGCAAACTTTAAAGAAATTAAACGCCTCCAGAACATGAATGATACCACATTCAGAACATGATTTCCCCAGGGCGAAAGCCCTCAGGCTAAGAACTCTATGTTGGAGGCACATTTTTGTAAACAGATTAGTCCATAGAACAGACAAGTTTAACCAAAGTGCTCTTAATTTGTGCATGTGAATTTTTGTACCTGCTTGCTGGCTCACGTCCATGGGAAAAAGGCTTAGAGCTCATTCACCTACATTGTGCTTATTCAATACCCATATAGCAATATAGGTTCATAATAAAGTAACGATAGATTATGTAAAGATGGTTCGTAATAAAGCAATAATAGATTATGTAAAGATGGTTCATAATAAAGCAATGATATATTACGTAAAGATGGTTCATAATAAAGCAATAATAGATTATGTAAAGATGGTTCATAATAAAGCAATGATATATTACGTAAAGATGGTTCATAATAAAGCAATAATAGATTATGTAAACATGGTTCATGATAAAGCAAGTACAAATCATCATGTAAACAGAGAGTTACTAACCACTATTTTTACAGATGATCAGAAGTATAAGTCAATAACTTTTCTAGTCTTTAGATTTTGATTCTTTTACGTTAAGGATCGGGCAAGACGCTGGATGGGAATACATTTTTTTTCCGAATGGATTCCATTGCGATAAAGTTTTAGGCGTGTTCGTGTGTGATTTATGTGTCATTTTCTAAATAGTTGGTAAAGTAATAACCCGATGGTATTTCAAGAAACTTTCCGCTCTTTCGTTCAACAATTTCTTTGAGGGAATTCTTTAGCATATTTGTTAGTGGAAAGTTTCCCATATTACTGCCGTGTCTCCGACTCTTCCATCTTGAAAATTTATACTCCACTTTGTCCCATTATAAATATATATATATATATATATATATATATATATATATATATATATATATATATATATATATATATATATTTGAATTTTTGTGGATGTGAATGTGGTTTTATTACTACGATGTTCCTTAGTAGGCGCGATGGTCTGAACGGATGAACACGTGTGGTTTGAGGGCAAGTGTCATTGTGTCTTACTGATGAACAGGCTATAGAGCTGAGCACCTGGAAGACACTTCGAGGACGGGGTAATTGCTGGTTTGGTCATTTCTTTTATGCTACCCGAGGCGGTACGGGCAACTGAATGCCCTAATTAAGGCAATCTCATTAACAATATATTTTTATCGAGGATGTAACGCATGTGTACGTGTAGGAAGAGAGGAAAGTGATTGGTTCTCAGTGAATGTAGGTTTGCGGCAGGGGTGTGTGATGTCTCCATGGTTGTTTAATTTGTTTATGGATGGGGTTGTTAGGGAGGTGAATGCAAGAGTTTTGGAAAGAGGGGCAAGTATGAAGTCTGTTGGGGATGAGAGAGCTTGGGAAGTGAGTCAGTTGTTGTTCGCTGATGATACAGCGCTGGTGGCTGATTCATGTGAGAAACTGCAGAAGCTGGTGACTGAGTTTGGTAAAGTGTGTGAAAGAAGAAAGTTAAGAGCAAACGTGAATAAGAGCAAGGTTATTAGGTACAGTAGGGTTGAGGGTCAAGTCAATTGGGAGGTAAGTTTGAATGGAGAAAAACTGGAGGAAGTAAAGTGCTTTAGATATCTGGGAGTGGATCTGGCAGCGGATGGAACCATGGAAGCGGAAGTGGATCATAGGGTGGGGGAGGGGGCGAAAATTCTGGGAGCCTTGAAGAATGTGTGGAAGTCGAGAACATTATCTCGGAAAGCAAAAATGGGTATGTTTGAAGGAATAGTGGTTCCAACAATGTTGTATGGTTGCGAGGAGTGGGCTATTGATAGAGTTGTGCGCAGGAGGATGGATGTGCTGGAAATGAGATGTTTGAGGACAATGTGTGGTGTGAGGTGGTTTGATCGAGTAAGTAACGTAAGGGTAAGAGAGATGTGTGGAAATAAAAAGAGCGTGGTTGAAAGAGCAGAAGAGGGTGTTTTGAAATGGTTTGGGCACATGGAGAGAATGAGTGAGGAAAGATTGACCAAGAGGATATATGTGTCGGAGGTGGAGGGAACGAGGAGAAGTGGGAGACCAAATTGGAGGTGGAAAGATGGAGTGAAAAAGATTTTGTGTGATCGGGGCCTGAACATGCAGGAGGGTGAAAGGAGGGCAAGGAATAGAGTGAATTGGATCGATGTGGTATACCGGGGTTGACGTGCTGTCAGTGGATTGAATCAGGGCATGTGAAGCGTCTGGGGTAAACCATGGAAAGCTGTGTAGGTATGTATATTTGCGTGTGTGGACGTATGTATATACATGTGTATGGGGGTGGGTTGGGCCATTTCTTCCGTCTGTTTCCTTGCGCTACCTCGCAAACGCGGGAGACAGCGACAAAGCAAAAAAAAAAAAAAAAAAAATATATATATATATATATATATATATATATATATATATATATATATATATATATATATATACATATATATATATATATATATATATATATACCCGGAGCCAGATGCCCATTCTATCGACCAGCCCCTAAGAGTTGGTGAACAGCTGGGTTGACTGAGGTACGACTGACGCAACCAGGATTCGAACCTGTGCGCTCGAGCCTGGGCGGCCAGTAAATGCGTCACGGTCAGGAACGCTGACCGATACACCACCCTAGCCTAGCTAGTACATGTTTTATCGACTAGCCCTTGAGGGGATGGTAGATGAACAGCTAAATCAACTGTGGACTGGCTGCTGCAACCAGGATTCGAACCCGTGTGGACTCCACCCACGGGCAGCCCGCGAAGGCGTTACAGACTGCTACGGTGACCCCTACAGCACGAAGGCTCATACTGAAAGCTGGTTAGTGAACCACAACTATTGATTGAGGATGTTCTCACCTGACCCTTGGATTGTTCAAGCTTCCCATTTTGGAGTGATGCTGACCGGTAGACTTTGTAGACGTAGACACAGTTGTAGCCACAGAAGAAGGTGCGTCCTCTGTATCCACCCACCGTCGACTCTCCCTGGAGATGAGCGAGTAATGCTGACTTGTACACTGGCGTGAAGGTCTTAGTGAGCGTGAAAACCCCCAGGCGTGACTGTCAAGACTGCTTCACTTCCTCCTCCTCTTCCTCTTCCTCCTCCTCTTCCTCCTCCTCCTCTTCTTTCTCCTACTCCTCTTCTTCCTCCTTGTCACCCTCCTCTTCCTCCTCCTCCTCTTCCTTGACTCCGTGTCCTCCCAGGTCTTTGCCATTGGGAAGATTAGAAAAACTCGCAAGTGCTATAGAGCCTGTGTGAGAGCCTGTGTGAGAGCCTGTGTGAGGGCCTGTGTGAGAGCCTGTGTGAGAGCCTGTGTGAAAGCTTGTATGAGAGCCTGTGTGAGAGCCTGTGTGAGAGCCCGTGTGTGAGCCCGTGTGAGAGACTGTGTGAGAGCCTGTGTGAAAGCCTGTGTGAAAGCCTGTGTGAGAGCCTGTGTGAAATCTTGTATGAGAGCCTGTGTGAGAGACTGTGTGAGAGCCTGTGTGAGAGCATTTGTGAGAGCCCGTGTGAAAGCCTGTGGGAGAGCCTGTGTGTGAGCCCGTGTGAGAGCCTGTGTGAGGAGACTTGTTCTCGTGCTCTGATTATAATGAATCTGATGAGGCAAAAAGATAAGAATCAGTGGTACCGAGATACGTTTGTTCTCACAGCCATCAGCTGTAATAGAGAAGTTAATAACATTCACAACAAACACGTTTCGAATGTGTGGGTTATGTTTGGCATCACCTTCACATCTCGTGCATCACCTTCACATTCCATTCATTACCTTCACATCCTATGCATCACCTTCACATCCCGTGCATTACCTTCACATCCCATGCATCATCTTCCTATCCCATGCATCACCTTCACATCCCGTGCATCACCTTCACATCCTATGCATCACCTTCTCATCCTCATGAGAGATCCTCCAAACCCCCATCGTATAATGAGAGCAACATATAGCTTGACCTCGTCTAGGTGCTTCAGTTTCAGTACCGACGTCCCGACTTGCGAGTGCTGACGTGGTGCCCAAGAACCATCTTGCACACACACACCCTCCTTGACGGTCATGCTGGTCTAACCTTCTGTCTTATAAAAAAATTAAAAACCACCAGGCTAATCTTAACACCTCTCCCCAACCTTGTACCACACAACTATCCTCTTAATTTGATGTCCTACCCTCACAATCCTTTTGCTACCATCCTTTTTTTCCTCATTATGGATCACAGTTTCTTTTATTCTCTATATCTATCTCTGTAAAGCAGTTGTTCCACCTCCTCATATTTCCTATGTGTTTCTCTCTTCCTTTTCTTTTCTCTTAAGTTCTAACTCGACAAGAACATTTATCTGTGCCTAGAACCTTCAGCATGAGAATAAAGATAACAGGAAATATAATGAATATGATCAAAGGTGTGCATCGATGCATGGGTAAGACTGTTCAAAACGAAGGAGGCTGAATTGTAAATCTGGGTCAAGAGAGACGATTGAGGAACCAGGTATTCTGTCACACTCATTAATTTCTGGCGCTAACCCCGGTGGAACCCTTGAAGACAACAGTCTAAACTCTCTGGTACGAGGGCGAGATAAAAACCGATTTTGAGAACTGCTTGAGAAGCTGCCAGCGTCTCCAGAACTGGATGTGACTTGCTGGAGCATCTCGCTGGAGCGTCTGTGTATCTTGTACCAAGATACACACTGTCTGCCTTTCATGCTCTGGTAACTGTCCTGCTTTATTTAATTCTGCAGCTGCGGCTCTTATTTCAGGGCCTGTCGAGCCCCATCTCAGCCTGAGGACCTCTGGCCATTCAGATTAGTCAAGACCGAAGGAATGTATACAGCGGGGAGTGCTGTTGCTCCGAGAGGGAGAGAGTATGTGGGCCAGGTGCTTGCACTGGAAACTGTTTGTCAGAAATAACTGTAGAAAGAAAGTAACATCATTATATTTATGGATCTGGAAAAAAGGGTAGGTTTAAGCCTGACGGAGATTCCTTGTCAGAGATGTTCCGAAATTAGATACTAAATGAAGTGAATTTTTTTTTTTAAGAAGAGGAAAGCGAGTACGCAGGTAGATAAAGAGGAGGATAAGTGATTTCCAGTGAATGTGGGTCTGCATCAAGAGTATGATGTCACTCATTTATTGTTTGATCTGTTCGTAGACTGAAAAACGCAAGATCTAAAAGTGTAAAAGCGAAGATAGGACTTGCTTACAGAAGATTAATTGAAAGCTTAAAACAGAAATACCTACCAACTTACAATGATGTAAGACGAGATTTTGCATACCGTCCACCATACAGAAAGGAAGAGAAAGGAAGATGAGAGAGAGAGAGAGAGAGAGAGAGAGAGAGAGAGAGAGAGAGAGAGAGAGAGAGAGAGATTACTACATCCAGTGAAGAGAATAATAAATCAATATGTGTTCCTTATCACGTGATGTGTTGTACGTGTCTGAAGAAAAGACATTACCAAATCAAAAACTCACCAAGGCTATGTTGTAAAAGGCTGCACTACATCACCATGGCAGTATATGGGATATGTTTATGAAGCCCGTATACAAGAGTCTCTGGTGTAATAAGGTATGCCTCTCATCCTTTGACCGCTAGCCTGAAACAGTACGAGAATATCAATGTTGTATCCGTTATGGACAAGTGCGTCACTACCATGTCTGAAACACAAGAAGGAACACCTCTGCAAAGTACCTCTAAACTGCATAACAAACGTATATAGATTGTGTAGTAAAAGACGACAGTTATATTACATTTCTATATACACATTGATAATTCGCTCCATCGGTCGCCAGTGTGTTGACCGGTATATCATTATGCCTTTGCTACAACATATTCAAAAAAAAAAAAAAAAAGAAATTGATATACATATATTGTCAAATCTCTGCTGGTGTGCCTACCCGGCCAGTATTGCCATTATAACTTTTGGCTGGCCAGCTTGATTGTCACTGGATCAAAGGATGGCAAATAAAAGTACATCAACATAGCCCGCTCGTCTGATGCACATATTGCGTTTGATTAAACACTGTTGACTTAATTGAGCATACAGTGTTGATAATAACAACCCCACAAAGCATGAAATGTTTGATAGCGATATGGTCCTGAGTAGGCATATATATATATATATATATATATATATATATATATATATATATATATATATATATATATATATATGTATATATGGTATACCGGGGTCGACGTGCTGTCAATAGATTGAACCAGGGCATGTGAAGCGTCTGGGGTAAACAACGGAAATTTCTGTGGGGTCTGGATATGGAAAAGGAGCTGTGGTTTCGGTGCATTATACATGACAGCTAGAGATTGAGTGTGAACGAATGTGGCCTTTGTTGTCTTTTCCTAGCGCTACCTCGCGCTCATGCGAGAGGAGGGGGGGGTGTTATTTCATGTGTGGCGGGATAGCGACGGGAATGAATAAAGGCAGACAGTATGAATTATGTACATGTGTATGTACGTATATGTCTGTGTGTGTGTATATATATGTATACGTTGAGATGTATAGGTATGTATATGTGCGTGTGTGGACGTGTATGTATCTACATGTGTATGTGGGTGGGTTAGGCCATTCTTTTGTCTGTTTCCTTGCGCGACCTCGCTAACGCGGGAGACAGCGACAAAGTATAATAATAATAATAATAATATATATATATATATATATATATATATATATATATATATATATATATATATATATTTTTTTTTTTTTTTCATACTATTCGCCATTTCCCGCGATAGCGAGGTAGCGTTAAGACAAGGGAGCAAATGGGAACTTCAGTGAAGGGCGCAAATGGGGAGGTGATAACAAGTAGTGGTGATGTGAGAAGGAGATGGAGTGAGTATTTTGAAGGTTTGTTGAATGTGTTTGATGATAGAGTGGCAGATATAGGGTGTTTTGGTCGAGGTGGTGTGCAAAGTGAGAGGGTTAGGGAAAATGATTTGGTAAACAGAGAAGAGGTAGTAAAAGCTTTGCGGAAGATGAAAGCCGGCAAGGCAGCAGGTTTGGATGGTATTGCAGTGGAATTTATTAAAAGAGGGGGTGACTGTATTGTTGACTGGTTGGTAAGGTTATTTAATGTACGTATGACTCACGGTGAGGTGCCTGAGGATTGGCGGAATGCGTGCATAGTGCCATTGTACAAAGGCAAAGGGGATAAGAGTGAGTGCTCAAATTACAGAGGTATAAGTTTGTTGGGTATTCCTGGTAAATTATATGGGAGGGTATTGATTGAGAGGGTGAAGGCATGTACAGAGCATCAGATTGGGGAAGAGCAGTGTGGTTTCAGAAGTGGTAGAGGATGTGTGGATCAGGTGTTTGCTTTGAAGAATGTATGTGAGAAATACTTAGAAAAGCAAATGGATTTGTATGTAGCATGTATGGATCTGGAGAAGGCATATGATAGAGTTGATAGAGATGCTCTGTGGAAGGTATTAAGAATATATGGTGTGGGAGGCAAGTTGTTAGAAGCAGTGAAAAGTTTTTATCGAGGATGTAAGGCATGTGTACGTGTAGGAAGAGAGGAAAGTGATTGGTTCTCAGTGAATGTAGGTTTGCGGCAGGGGTGTGTGATGTCTCCATGGTTGTTTAATTTGTTTATGGATGGGGTTGTTAGGGAGGTGAATGCAAGAGTTTTGGAAAGAGGGGCAAGTATGAAGTCTGTTGGGGATGAGAGAGCTTGGGAAGTGAGTCAGTTGTTGTTCGCTGATGATACAGCGCTGGTGGCTGATTCATGTGAGAAACTGCAGAAGCTGGTGACTGAGTTTGGTAAAGTGTGTAGAAGAAGAAAGTTAAGAGTAAATGTGAATAAGAGCAAGGTTATTAGGTACAGTAGGGTTGAGGGTCAAGTCAATTGGGAGGTGAGTTTGAATGGAGAAAAACTGGAGGAAGTGAAGTGTTTTAGATATCTGGGAGTGGATCTGGCAGCGGATGGAACCATGGAAGCGGAAGTGGATCATAGGGTGGGGGAGGGGGCGAAAATTCTGGGAGCCTTGAAGAATGTGTGGAAGTCGAGAACATTATCTCGGAAAGCAAAAATGGGTATGTTTGAAGGAATAGTGGTTCCAACAATGTTGTATGGTTGCGAGGCGTGGGCTATGGATAGAGTTGTGCGCAGGAGGATGGATGTGCTGGAAATGAGATGTTTGAGGACAATGTGTGGTGTGAGGTGGTTTGATCGAGTAAGTAACGTAAGGGTAAGAGAGATGTGTGGAAATAAAAAGAGCGTGGTTGAGAGAGCAGAAGAGGGTGTTTTGAAATGGTTTGGGCACATGGAGAGAATGAGTGAGGAAAGATTGACCAAGAGGATATATGTGTCGGAGGTGGAGGGAACGAGGAGAAGAGGGAGACCAAATTGGAGGTGGAAAGATGGAGTGAAAAAGATTTTGTGTGATCGGGGCCTGAACATGCAGGAGGGTGAAAGGAGGGCAAGGAATAGAGTGAATTGGAGCGATGTGGTATACCGGGGTTGACGTGCTGTCAGTGGATTGAATCGGGGCATGTGAAGCGTCTGGGGTAAACCATGGAAAGCTGTGTAGGTATGTATATTTTGCGTGTGTGGACGTATGTATATACATGTGTATGGGGGTGGGTTGGGCCATTTCTTTCGTCTGTTTCCTTGCGCTACCTCGCAAACGCGGGAGACAGCGACAAAGCAAAAAAAAAAAAAAATATACACATATATATATATATATATATATATATATATATATATATATATATATATATATATGTATATATATATATATATATATATATATATATATATATATATATATATATATATATATATATATATATTATATATATATATATATATATATATATATATATATATATATACACATATATATCCCGCGTTTGCGAGGTAGCGCAAGGAAACAGACGAAAGAAATGGCCCAACCCCCCCCCCCCCCCCCCCCCATACACATGTACATACACACGTCCACACACGCAAATATACATACCTCTTCTGCTCTCTCAACCACGCTCTTTTTATTTCCACACATCTCTCTTACCCTTACGTTACTTACTCGATCAAATCACCTCACACCACACATTGTCCTCAAACATCTCATTTCCAGCACATCCAGATTTTGTGTGATCGGGGCCTGAACATGCAGGAGGGTGAAAGGAGGGCAAGGAATAGAGTGAATTGGAGCGATGTGGTATACAGGGGTTGACGTGCTGTCAGTGGATTGAATCAAGGCATGTGAAGCGTCTGGGGTAAACCATGGAAAGCTGTGTAGGTATGTATATTTGCGTGTGTGGACGTGTGTATGTACATGTGTATGGGGGGGGGGGGGGGGCATTTCTTTCGTCTGTTTCCTTGCGCTACCTCGCAAACGCGGGAGACAGCGACAAAGTATAAAAAAAAAAAAAAAAAAAAAAAATATATATGTATATATATATATATATATATATATATATATATATATATATATATATATATATATATATATATATGTGGAATGACCGTCACTGAGCGAGCAAAACATGCCCCAGTCAAAGGCTAACACGGGTGAAAGTAGAAACTGGGAAAGACGAAAGGAAGAAGAGAATTCCAGAGCTTCGAGGGAAGGAGGAGGTATCATAACAGCTAGGCCTCGACTGGCTGATCTTCCCCACAGAAACTGTAGGATCCAGCAGCCAAACGCGTGTCTAGGGTCCAAGTACATGCAGACAGCTCACGAGATACCAGCCGGAGAGAGAGAGAGAGAGAGAGAGAGAGAGAGAGAGAGAGAGAGAGAGAGAGAGAGAGAGAGAGAGCGAGCAGCATAGTGAGACACAGGATAGAATAGTTGAAAAGAGATATCTGAAGAATTATAAGCACGAAAGGCTTTTGATTCCACTCTAGTTCATACAGTGATGGAGGAAGATTAATCCCATGTATATGAGTAGAATTCCACTTGGGCAGAAAAAGTGTTGAAAATATGGAACCACTGCTCACAAGAAAACTTAATACAGGCTTTCAGAGTGTAGTGTTTAGCGTTGCTGACCATGAATTTACGCACAAGCCCACCTAGTTTCGAATTCTGGCAATCGGCCCAGAGTAGACCCAGCACCAGGATCTGATGGAATTCCAGTAATATTTCTGAAAAAACGCAAAGAACCTTTCACAATGCTGGTGAGACGAAGCACAACAGATGTACTACATCCAAATGGCACACATAACACCAATACACAAAAGAGGATCGAGGTTGTTGCCAGAACAATATGCACCAGTCTGCATAATATTCAAAGCATTTGAGGGAGTGATGAAGAAACGCAAAATGGAACATCTTTTTAAATATGGTCTTATAAATGAAGGCCAGCGCGGATTTGCACCAGGTATAAGCGCTCAACCACAGCAACTGGCTCACTGTTAATGGCCTACATAAGATGCTGACAAAAGGAAAAAAGAATAGACAGATTTTTTCTAGACCTTGTAAAAGTTTATGAAGGAATAAATAGGAAAATGGATCAAAGAATTTCTAACCAACAGAAAATTCAAAATGGTTACCACTGGAAACTTGTCTGATGAAGAAGAGGTCCTTTCGGGTGTGCTACAGGGAGGAGTGTTATCCTCAATGCTGTTTGTAATCATGATGTCTGACGTTGATAAGAAGGTAAAGTTATATAGTTCCGAAAGATGCAATAAGAATTGAATACCATACGCATATTGGCAGAGGAGAAACTAATAGGATTCAACGAATGGAAGAGATTCGAACTAATAAGTTATGAAGACAGTTACCAATTTTTCAGTGCCTGCATACTTGCGCCGTATAGAAACAAAATTTGAGAGTCGCAAACATCAAGGATTTGGGAATCATTCTAAAATAAAAAGACTGGATTTCAAGAACGCATTGAAAAGATAGCGATCTTACGCCTAGCAGTAGTGAGCGGTGTGTAACTAGGAACTTTTGCAACAAGAGACGGAAAATTAACGAAAAGGAGAGGTTGCCGCATTTTCCTTTGGACTGAGGAAAGTGTTTTGCTGTTCGTTCATCAGGACTGCGGCTCAGTACATTCAGTTATCAAACTGTAATATCTTTTGTAGAATCTGTGCTTTCCTGGTGTGCCTACCTGGCCAATATTGCCATTATAACCTTTGGCCGGATAGCTTGATTGTCACTGGATCAAAGGGTGGCAAATAGAAGTATATCACCGTGGCTCGCTCTTTTGAAACACATATTGCATTTGAATTAAACACTGTTGACCTAACTGAGCATACAGCGTTCATGATTACATCGCCACAAAAGGTAAAACGTTCAGGAGTGGTGCAGTTGAAGTCAAATGGTTATGTGCCTTAACTGCTAAAGTCAAACTTTGACTTTATTCAACAATCCAGTGGTCCATTTTTTGATGTTGTTGTTCTTGTCAAGCAGGACAAGTAGACAATCTGAAAATGAGATATGAATAATGTGTCCATAGAGATTTTGAAAATTCATACCAAATGTTCCAATAACCCCTTCTATTCCTTGCTTTAATATCAGAAATTTTCACATCCATCATTAACACAGTTGAAGTCGCTGTTCAGTCTTGATTGTTTTTACTCTGAAGTGCTTGATATGGAGTTGCCTCAAACTGCGCTGCCATTATGCGCTGTTATGAGACATAAGAACCGCCTCTCATGAAACACTTGCCAGCATGCTTTCAGGCTGACATCCTTATTTCATCTAACATCCTCTCAAAATCAAGATAAAACTAGGTATGGGTTTAGGAAGAGGAAGGTTAAACCATCCAATATTGCCGAAGGGGGGCTAGAAAAAAAATGCAGGTTGATCGTGTCTTTCTTTTCTTCTAATAAATCATTACCGAATGTAATATTCTTGCTCTTGGTACAGTGCAGGTCAATAGACTGATGCCCTGTATGCAGAACTTGGTGACCATGTACGAGAAGTTGGAGTGAATGTTAAACAGCGAAGCTGTGGATCTCATACATGGATCATGTTAGGCTGACTTCATGTACGCATGTTTATTGCATACACTCACTGTCTTTGCTTGATGCCTGATCTCTCATTTACCTTTGGTGGACAGAAATAAGCAAAGTACCTTACCTTCTTTTCCTCTCTTTAAACATAGGAACTTCCTATCCTAAAGCAGCGGAGCTGTTAAAATTTCAGCCATCAGTATAGTGAGGAAATTCATCCTTGGTAACCGTTGTGCTGTTGAGGGAATGACCACAGAAACCGTTATGAAGCATAACAAGTCTAGAAAGGGGTGTGGCAGCGGGTCTGGGTGGTTAGGTCTACTGACAATGCATGGTGCATACCAGAGGTGGTCAAGGTCAGGAAGGGAAAGTGTGTCTCATTCAGAGGCAGCACATAACTGGGCAGATATTTTAGATGAGTCTGATGAGGGTCAGGGGCATCGCGAAATGCGCTCTACAGAAAGGCTTGGAAGTGAAAGGCAAGTTGCCCGAGATGTAGCGGCATTTGAAACTTTCAGCAACTCCTTTGTCCTCTCAAACAAGAACAAGCTTTATAGCTTGTATGTCCTCAGAAGCACCGGCTATACCTGACGTAGAAATGAATATCCTCCGAGATGATGCAGGTGGCACAGAGCAGCAGCTGCTGGCGTAGTATGAGGGAGATTTTACTGTCAGTTGACTGCAGAAGAAACATGATTTCTCTGAACCCATCAAAAGACTGAACATGGAATCTAAGTCAACCATGAACGAGAGACTCAGAGTCATGACATCCCAAAAATGGATCTAATGAGTATAACAGCAAGGTAACTCAGCGTTTCAGCTACTAATGAAGGTCGCAGCAACTTTTGAAAGGAGGAAAGACGTGAATTCCTGGAGCTGTTAGGGTATCCACTTATCCCAGTCCTGTAGTACATAAAAGTAACAGATGGTGTCCTTGTAAAGACTGATATATCAAGAGGTCTCCATTACCTGACTAAAAATGTTGAGAACTGTGTTTTTACCACAACATCTGAAAAACCGTCTGAGCATCGAGCATGGAAGTGCAATATATTACATAAAAGAATTTCCAGAAACAATAGTTGAGTATCTCTGACACAAATTTTCAAATGAATGTCCAAGATATCATATACTATCTTCAATGCTGATATAAGTGAATCGATCTCTGTGAAGAGAATCGAACGAGGAAGACGCCGTTGTGGTGAGAAAACCTGGAAGACCTATGTTGCCAATGATGACAACAAGCAACAGTTAGTTGGTTTAGATTTCGACGAATGCATGAGGCAGTGAGCCCTTTTCCTGAGCGCCTTGGGGAACCTGAGGCAGCGATCATTCGTGGAGGGACAGTCTACCAGCTAACGTCAAGATGGTAAAACGACACTGACGACACGAACTGCAACCTCTCCCCTCAAAACAGGAGGAAATTGACTCCAAGGATGATTCCATACTATCCTGATACCAGAGCTGGAGGCCACAGGTTATATCATGTCAAAGTCTGCACCCCCGACAGTGATATATATCTGATCTTTCTGCACCATGTCAACCATTTGCAGGGGAATCTCAGTGCTATGTGGGACAAGGAAGGGGAACGAAAGACGATGTCTGGATATGTCCAGCATAGCAGAAAAATTCACTCCAGTGTGATGACCTGCATTACTCGGCCTTCATGCATTCGCTGGATCTGATAGCATCCGTGACTTTAAGGATATTGGTAAGATCAAGCCTATGAATTTCTTGCAGGAAAAGAACGAATTCCAGGAGTCTGTCTCTGTGATGGGCTACTCTTGGAAAGTCAGCAGTTATATCTTTGATGCACTCGAGGAACTGACCTTTGCCATGGGGATTACCTGCATGAAGAGTGTCAGTGAACTTAGGTACTAAGGTGTTCCAAGTGTAGTGATGGGGAGACAAAAGGACTGATCCCATCCAGAAGTTTTTGACATTGGTTCTTCGCCACGATGTCAGAGCTCCCAGAGGGAACATGTGAACCAAACAAGTTATCAGGTAGGAAGACGGACACTTGCACATACTGCTCAACCTTTTTGCACCTGACCCAGCCAAAAGACATGGTGGGTCAACTGTCACTAAGGTGTTATGCTGCCAAAATGGACAGAACGTGATCTACTTCCCAGTGCAGCTGGTACACGTTCTGGTAGAGACATTGGAGGTTCGAGAATCGAGTAATGAGGTAAAGGAGGAAGCGGTTGGAAAAAGACAGTTTCATGCATCAATTTGAAGACATATCGAACAGTGAAGACAGTGAGAGTGACTGACCATCCTGTGTATTGGTTATGCTTAATCTATGCTTACGAAGTAAGTTAAAGCCATAGATCTTCATCTTAAGTGACTGTAGGTAGTTTCTGAGGAAGCCTCTTCCCTGAGATTGTGTATGGGCTTATTTGTCTTTCATTATCATTGAAAAAAACACGATGGTCATATCAGCTTAATATGCAAATGAGCTGCGCAGTGAAGAGTGATGTTACAATAGTGCTCTTAATGCAGAAAGGAATTTATGCTGCAGCACTGAAGGAGTTGATGGAAAGTATTGCTTATAGAGAAAATTATGGTTTCAACAATACCTTCAAAGACGCATACAGAATAACGATTCGGTTTGTGGGAAAAGCAAGATTCATCTGTTTCCATTTTAATCTTAGGACCGTCGAGAACTGGATTGGATTTGCTTGAAAATGCCTCATGCATGCTTACTGAAAATAATCTGTTGCAATCAATCACAGTTTTCTGGGAAATGTTTACTTGACGGCTTGTTGTTGTTTCACCGATACGTTCACTCTGCAGATATATTGCATGGATCCATTCCTGAAGGGACATATGAGAATCAGGAAAATGGGAAATATCCATCCCTTAAGGAGGCTGTGTATTTGCACATATGACAGCCTCTCCGACCTGGAATCTCCGTGCGAAGCCGCGTCCTTACCTTTGGAGTGTTTCGTCCATTTCATCTGATTATGGCAACTTTGATCAGAGTAAACTCTGGAACGTGTAGCGCACCATAGTCTATTGTTATCTGATTGCAATAGATCCGATAAAGAGGCAACTATGCATTAGGGAATAGAAACAATCAGGGAAACCATAGGAAGGGGATTTAGAAAGCAAAGACTTACGCCATAGCTTTGGAGATGCTGAGAGTTGGTATGAAATATTCACCAAAATCCCTGAGAAGGGAAGACCCGAAATGAATCACATAAGCAAGATTACCAGAAAATTTAGCGCTGCGAACTCTATAATCGTGATATGAAAGAAGGGAATGGGATTCTAAGTGTTTGGGAAAGTGTTTAGGAAAGTGTCAGAGACTTTGCAGATAGAAGAAGCGAAAGCAACAAAGCTCTAATTCATGGGGTTAGAGCGGTATCCTTTCTTAGGGGTGAGTTACATTCCGGCGTACTTTGAGGGCAGAGGCGAAATAGGCGGGCAAGGATTGGTACTAGCTCAAACGATCACTCCTCTACGACTCTAGGAGGTCTGCCATATGAGCCATACCTTGTGTTGCTGAAGGTAAGGGAGTACTTGGAAGATCCTGCGTGAGGAGAATATAGATGGCATAGGTTCAGAGGGGGGAGATGAGGGGACATCCAAGCCTGAGTCAGAGGAAAGTAAGTACATGAAAGAGTTAGCGACACATTGATCAGGTCGGAAGAGAGGAGAAAAAGGTTGAATTACAAAAGATGTTGGAGATGTTTTTGGTTGGCCAAAATTATTCGTCAGTAGAAGAAGAAATCAAGTCAGCGGAGTTTTCTTTATACATGGAGGCGTCCTTGACTTCATGAAGAATAGCCTTAGAGTGAATCCGAGTGGAAATGAAAGCGGATTAGATATCAGAGAAATGATAAAGTGTAATTGCCCGGGATTCACCGCCTATGAAGACATGCATCAAGCAGGAGCAATCAAACCATAATAAGGAATAAACGGATTTAGTAGAAGATGGCAATAGGATTCTATCCCGACGAAGATAACCTCTGCTATGCGTTCAGCACAATGTGAGGCATCCAAGCCAGAGAAGCAGTACTCATCCAAAGAAACGTAATAAACAAGCTACCTGATACACACACACACACACACACACATATATATATATAAATATATATATATATATATATATATATATATATATATATATATATATATATATATATATATATATATATATATATATATATCACAGCCTTTGTTCTCAACGAGGAGGAGGACTATCATCAAGAAAAGTCTGCCCTGCCCTGGGTAGTTCCCAGACTGGCTGGCTGCACGGCTCGCCCTACGTGAGAAGCTTCGTCGAGGGAGGCGAGACAAAAGCAGCGACGCCCACGTAAAGATGAGGGTGTAAATACCGCATTCTCAGGCCCTTCAGCCTCGTAGATCAATTATTTTCTCTCATTCTTCCCTTATTTTTTCTCTTGTTTAGGACCATCTTTATTATATTCGTAAATCATTTACGAATTTTCATTTATCAAACCGGTTGTTCAAGTTGCCATAGTGGCTTTCTTGTTGACGTAAATGTTCTTTAAGTCGAAAAGACGTAAATCTTTTACAATAATTCCTATGCTGATATACTTACCTTATATCAAAAGGAAAAATGATATAACATGTCGACGTAAATGAGGAACGGTTGATCCGATAGCATGAATTACAATAGAATAAATGTATCATTCAGGAAAAGAAAGAAAATGGAAGAATTCTTCGTCGATAAACCTTTGACACGAGTAAAAAAAATTCAGCTGCCAAAAAATTTGCTAACGCCATACAAGAGAGAGAGAAAAAAAGGTTAACGGTTTACAAAACTTGCTAAAAGGTGGTTAAGATTTTCTACGTTGTACACGGTATAGAAAAACTATCAGTGGACGTAAGATGGCTGGGCCGTAACTCGAAAAAAATTGGGTGACCAAGTGTAGAGGAACTCAAAAAAAAAGATTTTGGAGTATCACTGGGTATATACGGGAATATAGAAACAGAAAATATCGAATAAAACGGCAGGTAGATGTTCAGTGATGACACGACTGTAAATGCTTAATGATTAGAAAGTCAGAATACACAGCAGTTTTGAAGGACTTCAGAAGGATGGAGACTGAGCGGAACATGTAGAGGAAGGATGATAAGGATGGAGACTGAGCGGAACATGTAGAGGAAGGATGATAAGGATGGAGACTGGGCGGAACATGTCGAGAAAGGATGATAAGGATGGAGACTGGGCGGAACATGTCGAGAAAGGATGATATTTGCCTCAGAAGGAAGATGCTAATTAAAAGTAAAACGGTTCAGTAAGTTGCAAAGAGTAAGAGAATAATCCCGTGGTGCAGCGGTCGGCATTCTTGACCATAACGCATTGACGGGCTGCCCAGGGTCGAGCGTATAAGTTCGAATCCTGGTTGCGGCAGTCGGTCCACACTCAACCCAGCTGTTTATCGACCCTGAGTGTGTATATATATATATATATATATATATATATATATATATATATATATATATATATATATATATATATATATATATATGTATATATGTATATATATATATATATATATATATATATATATATATATATCGTTCATGGTATGGTCTTGATTAGGGCCTTAGCTGTCCGTTCCGTCTCACGTAACATAAAAAAGGTGACGTAAATCATTTTTTCCTTTGTGTAAGTAACAACTGCATTTACAATATTGTAATCATAGGGTCTAAGATTCATTGTCTATAGGAGAGAATACCGAGCTAGGAAAAAAGATTATCTACTATATAAGATTGAATATCAAATATCTGGTAAATAAAGAATGCCGAAGATAAGTGAGTCTAGGACTCAAGAAGCACTCGTCATGGACCAGTTTAGGGCTGGGGTTCGTCCGCTCCCAGGCTTTGGTCAATAAAAGGAAGGCTTCCTCACACTGTGGGGCCAGATGCCAACCCACCTCTGACCAAACGCCAGCCCACCTCTGGCCAGATGCCAATCCACCTCTAACCAGAAGCTAGTCCTTTAGAGGGTCATTTAGCATCAGATTCCCCTTACCCTTAAGTCTCTTTCCGTGGAAACTGTTCAGGTATGGACGAACTTCAAAGGAACATGTTGCTGGTCTTATGACAGAGTCGTTCCCGGGTTGCGAGACTGACCTTAGCTTGCGAATAATACCAAACTCCTACACTTGATAAAACATTCAGGTGATCCAACCTGTTATGTTATTCAACGTATGAATTTCAAATTGATTACAGTTAGATATACTGTAATGCCAACGTCCCATCCGCAATAAAGCAAATTTTTATTTTTCTGCAGTCGAGTGAAATGAACACGGAAAATTGTTTGTAAAAGCGTAGAGACCATTAACTCTGTGTGCCATATAGTGTACAGAGCTTCATTACGTAACGTTTCAAAAAAAAAAAAGATATGTTACGTTATTTGGAAAGAGTCACGTTAAAATTAAATGTCAGTAGATAGCCAGGTAGATAATGAAACTGTCTATTGAACGTAGCACCTGTACTGTGTTGTTATATTTAAATCAAATGAAAGAGTTAGATATAATCCATCTAAACTATTATCTTCTTTTCGTGAATTAATATTCCAGTTCATAAGATGGTAAGCAACGTGTAATCCAAACCCCAGAATAAACCTCTTACCAAACGCCGATCCGCCCATGACCAGACACACCGACTCACTCCTGGTCAGATGCCAGTCCATCTCTGAATAGGTAACAACTCACCCCTAACCAGACACCCGCCCACCTTTCACCAGACGCCAATTCATCACAACACATCTCTGACCAGACGCAGACCTACACTTGACCAGACGGCAATCCACCTTTAACCAGACGCCGACCCACCTCTGGCCAGACATCTTCAGCGTTCTACTTTTGCCTTGATCTTAGGTCAAGGGGACCTATGTAATCTCGAAGGAAGTCCTACTGATACGTTTTATATGACCTGACCACAGAGAACCTTCGTGAAATGTCAGATGATAAAGAACACTAGTGGCCTCCTACCACCACCTTGCTTTAGATGATTACCTGTACTTATCCCTTATCTTTGATGGAAGACGTGAGTCACGTAGAGAAATATGATGCGCGTTCATCAAAGTTTCATCTGTTGATGATCACACCTTTGAACGTTATTGTGGAGAGAGTTCTACACTCATAGAGCCCCGTCCCTTGAACTTTCTCAACCAAAGACGAGATTTCACCACCAGGTGGAACCAGCAAGGCAGCGCCAACCGCAGGAGAATCTAGATTTAAGAATAATGAGTCTAGCAAGTTGCATATTGTTATAGGTTACGTGTGAGACGGAGAAGGAGTGTGTGTTTGTCGACTGACTGCTGACAACCCACTTATAAAGCGAGGCAGAATGAAAACATATTAACCTTGACCAGGGAGGAGAACTTGATAGCCAATGCAGTGCTAGCTCATTGCATGCTTCATTGACACTTCCAATAACCAGGCGATGGTATCTCTCTCTGGTCGGTGTTTGCTTACTACTTTCTCCCTATGAATTTGTTGATCAACTATTGTCTACGGAAAGGGAGTTTTTTCTACTGTTGTCTAGCTGAACTTCTCCTTATTCATATACTTAAACGTCATCATAATGTTTTTCAACAGACAGTTCGTTTCCTATACACTTCTCTTAATGTGGGACTCTGGAGACATGTTAGGGGCGATGTCAACTCCCAAGTCTCTCTCACATACAAATTTCTGAAGCATACTTTTCTTCTAGATTATATTCGTATTGAGTCCTCCTTCTACTGCGTCCCATCCTCATTACTTAACTGCTACTTTGGGTGAATTTCATCAACCATGTGTCAAAATTTCTTGGTGTTTATTTAGATTACCTTGTAAGATGATGCAACTATTTTCCCTTTTTACTTCACTCGAGACCATGTCATCATCCGCTGATATGCTCCTCTTAGGAGTCGAATCATTCATGAAAATCATTCACATAGATCATGAAGATCAGCGATCCTAGAACACAGAACTCTGTGGCACTCCATAAATAACCTCAGCCCATTTTGTGATGGTTCCTTGTACATTCGTCTTTTGTTCCCTTCCACAAAGATGGTATTCTTTCCAACGAAGGGGTCTCCCATGTATTCCTCATTTGTGGTACAGTGTCACATACTATCTAGCAGTCCAGATATTGACAATCCAATCAACCTTCTCTATTGTCTAAAACAGAGCTCACTCTCCCGTAGAAAATTTAAAGTTTCGTTACACATAATCTTATCCTGAAACTGTGTTGTCTCTCACTCAGGTAGGTTTTTCTTCTCAGTGGTCGATCATCCATTTGCTTTCTCATCATTCTAGCCATTACCGTTAAGACTGCACTCGTAAGGTAGACTTGTCTAAATGCCCATTTACTGACCAGTTCTGCAGGGTGAAATACTGAGTTAGCTCTGAGGAGGTTGCTCTGGCAGGGAACTGAATTCGAACCTTGAACCTCGACCGTGGCGGTCGAACACTGTAACCACTTAGCCATTGCGTCACTTTAATTTATGCGCCCGTGCAAGCGCATGAACCAACAATCCTTCGGTCGAAACCCGAACGCGCTGACCTATTCACGCGCTTAGGCAGAGAGTGAAAGACAGGCAGATATCTTCACCTCATTATCACATCACTGTCTCTACCTTCTATTTTCTATCCATGACCTAGATAACAACCTTACTAAGTCCTCTTTGATGTTGCGTCAGGCCTGCCAGCCCTTGCTCTCTCTCTCTCTCCTTTCTCAGACATTATCGGACTAATCATTCACACCCCCCCTCCTATCCCCTGCTGCTAACCCCCGAACGTCTCGTTTCATCACTGACTTTAGTCTCTGCTCCTCTTCTCCACCTCTGTCTCGTGGTGTTGTTATCATTCTCCTCGATCTAACACACAATTATTAATCACCAACACCCTTGCCACTCTTAGGTTTGTCTTAGCTTAGATAGCACGGGAATCGAATGCCTATATCATTAACGATATATATATATATATATATATATATATATATATATATATATATATATATATATATATATATATATATATATATATCCTAGCCTAAACCAAGTACACAACTTATCGACCGAACACGAGGAGAGGATGAATGGTTGCGCTGACTGTGGACCGGCAACCGCAACCAGGACTCGAACCCATCCGCTCGACCTCGGGCGACCAGTGAATGCATCACGGTCAGCAGCCCCGACCGCTACACCACGGAGGTATCTGTAAGACTTTATCCTTTTCCCTCTTTTTTCCATCTCTCTTCCCTCAATGTTTTCCTTATTGTTTCTTCCCCTTCTATTCCAGTTTCACCGACCTTTAAACCTGGAAATTCACTTTGAATACTCGATTGTTAATCTCCCTCCCCTGGGACGCGCCACGCACGAACGGGGAAGCCCTAGTTTGATGCTGACACAACAAAACAAACAGAACTTGGGTTTAAAGCGTTTACCAAAAGCGTTTCCGCGTTTTTACCGGGGAGCTTCCCCTATATATTCATATATTCATACGTAAAAAAAAAGTTTTCATTTTTTCGTGAAGCTGAAACACGTTTCGTTTGCCAAGCCTGGGCTCTGTCTTAAACATCTTCGCTAGTGTGATTCCAGCAGGAGAGGTACGAATATAGATGATTAGAAAATCGAAAGTCGAGGTAAACGGGTCAGTTTCATCTGGAGGACGAAGCGGTAAACCTCAGCGTCTCTCCATAGAAAACGTATACATACAGTATACATACAGTCGGACGAATGTGTAAATCACCTGCAGACGAGGATGAGGGTGTACCAGCCAGGTCGCTGAGGCGTAGTAGAAAAAAAAAAATGTACACCACACAACTGCAAATATATATATATTTTTTCTCCCCCAGAATAAATATCGACCTAGAAATATACGAAGATCTTTTATCTGTTGGTAATATTTGATGATGGGGAACACAAGATGTGTTAACAGCCACTGTTACCTTGCTGTAATGGTGTGCGTACAGACACCCCTCCGACTGAGGACGTGTAGTATTTGTCAGATCTTCTCTTACATAACTGTTGTGCAATCTGAAAACCCTCGAACGAAGGCGTCATGTCTTTGTTTACATATTTTTTTATTTGTTTCATTGTAAGGAAGCCGTGAGTCTGTTCTCCTAAAAATCTGTTGCTCAACCATCACTATTTTTTTCTTACATCTATTTTGAGGTTACAAATTTTCAAGTAATGCTATTCTCGTATTCGTGTCTGGCATAACCTAGCCAAAGGGAAATAATCCTGGTGTTAATTCAGTCTGGTATTATGTGTTTATACGTGAAAATATTGCCGAGATTCTTCTCTCAGTCTTTGAATACCATTAACATATTCCAACTTTGGAACAGCCAAATTATCCAAGTTGGGGGTCAGTGAATCACTGTAAGGGATATTTGTGTCCCATAAACTTCATTTACGATAGTCGGTCGATGCTTAACCCTTGTGAATTAATCCGTTATGAATATCAAAAATCTTATTCACAACGGGTACACACTCACCAAACTCTGTGGTCTATCTTATTCATACATCATCATCTCCCAATGGCTAACCTTTCATTGCATGAGTGAGAGTCTTTTTCTCAATTTCACTGCATCGATCCCGTAAACTCTTCAGTAAGAGGAATTAAGCTGTTGAGGCGTACTAATAAGGTCCCAAGTGCACGACCTAATCCTACCGGGTCAATAGCTTAATATCATAAGAGCAGAGGCATTGAAGGATCGAATGCAATTAATGCATATTCTCACTAAAGCTGGGCTGCGAGGCGTTGAATTGATAGGATAGAAAACAATTTCTTCATCTGCAACGATAATTTTAGTGTTAACATCACTATTTCTATCACAGGTATATATATATATATATATATATATATATATATATATATATATATATATATATATATATATACACACACACACGTACACCCTTAATCAAAGTTTCCCGCGTCTGCGAGGTAGAGCCAAGAACAGACAAAGAAAGGCCGCATTCGCTCACATCCATTCTCTAGCAGTCATGTGTTATGCATCGAAACAACAGCTCCCTATCCACAACCAGGCCCCACAGACCTCTCCATGGTCGTTCTAAGCTGCTCCACCAATTTTGCTACACGCTTCTGAGGGTGACTTGATGGATTCAAATCGAAACATTGAGACAACTTTTGGAGGTATCTTACACAGCCTTTCCACGTGGGTAAAAAGACACACAACTTCAAAAAAATCAATAAAAATCTGATAAAAAAGACAGTTATCTGATCATTTTAACAAAATATGTTTACAAGACGATAGGTAATAGATAGATAGATAGATAGATAGATAGATGATAGATATTCATTGATTTATTCATATCTTTTCTCTTTACGTTGGAAGCACCAGTCACGGATGAAGGCCCACATCGAGGCGGGACCTTAATAGAAATATAGAGATGTTCATGAAATAGAAAAAGAAGAGTCGAGGAAAGGCATTTACGCATTTTGAAGGAAGTTTAAAGCCTGTCTTTTGAAATTTTGCTAGGTCATAGTTCTTGGGAAAGACATGAGAGAGTAGAGAGTTCCAAAGCTTCGAGGTGTAGGGAAAGAAACAGTTATGAAAACGGCCCACACTTGAGTTATCAACGGCTACGTAGTAATGATATGACGCAGCTGCTTGCCGAGTATTGCTCGCTCTACCTAGTGGTGTGGGCACAAGCAGCCAGCTAGCGAGAGCAAAAACCGAAATGATACCTACAGAAAAGAGAAAGTGAACCAACATTTTGGCATGGGTCAAGAAAGGATGCAGAGCTAAAGCCACCCTAGATGTGAGAGCAGTGCGCTTCATACAAACACGAAGATGTTACGTGAAATTAAGAAGTTGAGAACAACTGATCTGTATCGTTGATCAGCTAGGTCTCATTCATGACAGAGGATAAATAAATTGTAAAACAAACTCTGTTGTGGAAGAAAAGAATTTCGACATCTAAACAGCACTCCCAGTTTCTTAGAGGAAGACTTAGCTGTTTCTGTAATGTGGATGTAACAGTAACGTCAAGTATGTTTGTTGTGGAATTACAGAACCGTCAAAGGCGATAAGAAAGTTGTGAGGTATTTTCGATAGAAAGATGGGTAGAAAGTGGGTCTCGGAGGCATTAAACTTAATCAGACTTTGTCTACCCCACTGAGATGACCTGTCCAAGTCGGTGTTTGTTGAGGAAGCTGTGTCGAAACGAGATGCAGATCCAGTGAGAAAGGAAGAAGCAGAATTGAAGGATGTGGAGGAATGCAATGTTGAGTCGTCAGCGTATGAGTGCATTTGGTTATTTGTGTAAAAAAGGAAATCGTTTTTAAAAGAGAAAGTGTAGGAGACAGGATAGAACCTTGAGGGACACCACTGTTGGTGGAAAAAGGGAGAGAGGCAGCTTCATCAACAACTACGGAGATAAATCAGACTGAGAGGAAGCTAGATACTAGGGAGTCTCCTGCAGCCCATGGCTGCACTGTTTTCAGCTTCATGGAAATGGTGACTCTGTTGGGGTGAGAAGTTCTATGACGAGGCTGTGCTCATAGTGATGAAGGCTCGCCATTAGTGAATTCTCTCTCGTGGTGTAAGTATCGACAGAATCATAAGTCTAAAAGATTCCAGAGACTCTCATGACCTGAATTATCAAATGCAATTTCCCTTCTCTCAGTTGAATTCCAAACCGCTTCTTTTGCTCATTTTCACAAGCTCTAAAGTTGAGTCAGACGCTTAATACACCGAGTTTGCTGCTCCAGCAAGTAATCACAATGTAGTTCAAAGTGGTGGTAAAGTGCAAATTTAATGACACAGATAGCTAGGTCAAGGTAAGTGATCTTTTTTTTCATCCTCTGGTTTATGCAGGAGTAAAACCCAAGTTAGAGTGCATCTGCTTGCCTCACTGAGCATGAATAAAGTTCAGGGCTCAGTCACAGTGGCGTCACGGACTGGGCGTCAGTGTGTCAGTTTTTGTTCCTGTAAAACAAGAAAATATCATCAAACCTCACAAGGCAAACGTTCGCGAACGAATGAAGAAATACCTCGCCTCCATGTACACCTTGAACGTAATGTCTGTGTGACAAGATCCTTCAAGATGATTCAGAGGATACGCCAGTTCCTCTGCGTGGATTGTAGTGAGGAAAGTCTGTCAGATCTCCGCAAGGCCCAAGGGTAATTCAGGGCACAGGGTGATATAAGGCCCAGGATGAAGCAGCTCAGGGTTGTGAGGCATGACACCCTGATGGGACAAGACCCAGGGTGAGGCGAGACATAAAATAAGGTAAGATTCAGGGTGAGGCAAGATCCAGGGCAAGGTAGGACCCTGAGGTGAGGCAAGACCTAGGGTGAGACAAGACCCAAGATAAGACAAGACCCTTGGTGAGGCTAGACGGAGGGTGAGGCAAGATATAAGGTGAGGTAAGATTCCGGGTCAAGTAAGAGCCAGAATGGGGCAAGGCTCATTATGAGGCAAGTCCCTTGGTGAGCCTAGACACAAGGTAAGGTAAGATTCAGGGTCGAGCAAGAGCCAGAATGAGGCAAGATCCTTGGTGAGACTAGACGCAGGGTGAGGCAAGATATAAGGTGAGGTAAGATTCAGGGTCAAGTAAGAGCCAGAATGAGGGAAGACTCAGGATGAGATACGGCGCATGTTGAGCCAAGACACTGTGCGAGGCAAGACCTTAGACGTGGCAGGAACCAGCGTGAGGTAAGATACAGGGTTGTCACTCCCTAATGCTTATCAAAACGTACCTCTGGGCACAGATTTATCAACCCTGGCAGAAGTAAACTGAATTACTGAAAATAATCTTTTTTTGTAACTTCTTTCCTTTAAAGAAAGCTAGAAAAAGCCAGGTTACGAATTTATCACTGGCTTGATGTGGGACATATGGATGAACATTGGTGACAAACATTACGAACGGCAACTGAAAAATGGCCAAACTATGGCTAAAATCCTCGTAAACTAAGCGAAAGATGAATAATTCGTATATTTCATGTGCACATTGTGAAGAGCGCGGAAAATGAAATCTTTCTGCCCAGATTCATAAAGTCTGACTGAAATATGGCCAAATGATGCATTCAGTGATATTCGACCTCTATATGATTGTACAAGTATCTCAGAATACAAGACCATCCTGCATATTGCATAGGGTTTATATAGATGTTATCATAAGGAGTGTTTCGTTTAAACTGGTTGAGAATGTAAAGGACAGCAACCTAGAATATCGTCTTTTGGGTTAGTTACTCTTTGAACTACATGAAAGCTTGAACGAGACGTCGATGAAACAATGAAAATGTGTCTAGGCGCACTGAAGAAAGTGTGGCACAGTACATACCTACCACAAATTCATGTGATTACCTGGGAAGGACAGATGACATGAGACCAGATGGTTCATAACTTGGTTGTCCGTATGTTTCTCAAATTCGTTGGTAGAAACAGAATGGTAAAGCACAAGGCACCTCCCCACCCACCTCTCTCTCAACTGAAGGAATGGAGCAAAACCCTGACTACTGAGAAGAAGTAGAAGAAAAGGAAGAACTACGAGAAAAATAGAAGAAATAGCGAAGGAAATAGTAGATATAGAAGGGGTAGAATATATATATATATATATATATATATATATATATATATATATATATAAGTCAATTGGGAGGTGAGTTTGAATGGAGAAAAACTGGAGGAAGTGAAGTGTTTTAGATATCTGGGAGTGGATCTGTCAGCGGATGGAACCATGGAAGCGGAAGTGGATCATAGGGTGGGGGAGGGGGCGAAAATTTTGGGAGCCTTGAAAAATGTGTGGAAGTCGAGAACATTATCTCGGAAAGCAAAAATGGGTATGTTTGAGGGAATAGTGGTTCCAACAATGTTGTATGGTTGCGAGGCGTGGGCTATGGATAGAGATGTGCGCAGGAGGATGGATGTGCTGGAAATGAGATGTTTGAGGACAATGTGTGGTGTGAGGTGGTTTGATCGAGTAAGTAACGTAAGGGTAAGAGAGATGTGTGGAAATAAAAAGAGCGTGGTTGAAAGAGCAGAAGAGGGTGTTTTGAAATGGTTTGGGCACATGGAGAGAATGAGTGAGGAGAGATTGACCAAGAGGATATATGTGTCGGAGGTGGAGGGAACGAGGAGAAGAGGGAGACCAAATTGGAGGTGGAAAGATGGAGTGAAAAAGATTTTGTGTGATCGGGGCCTGAACATGCAGGAGGGTGAAAGGAGGGCAAGGAATAGAGTGAATTGGAGTCATGTGGTATACAGGGGTTGACGTGCTGTCAGTGGATTGAATCAGGGCATGTGAGGCGTCTGGGGTGAACCATGGAGAGCTGTGTGGGTATGTATATTTGCGTGTGTGGATGTGTGTATGTACATGTGTATGGGGGGGGGGGTTGGGCCATTTCTTTCGTCTGTTTCCTTGCGCTACCTCGCAAACGCGGGAGACAGCGACAAAGTATAAAAAAAAAAAAAAAAAAAAAAAAAAAAAAAAAAATATATATATATATATATATTCATCAATAGGAAGGGCGATAGATAGTCGAATTCTAAAGTTGTGTACAACACGGTGTAAAACAGCAGATTTCCTTCTCACTGTTATTTAACTAATTGTTTATACAATATCTAGATATTCAGTTATTTGTTTAATGAGCTGCACCACTTGAAGAATATTATCTGACATCCCATCTGATCAGGACTTGTCTTCTAGGGAACCATTCATGGAGGTGTTGTGGGATAAGGATACGTCAGGTGTAGAGAGGTCCACCCAGGGAAGTTTTTTTCCTTTTTGACCAGAGGTCACCTGACAGGGTTGCTGTCTGACTATGTGCTTCGTTTAGGTGGGATCAGTTCGACGAGGAGTCGTTCAGTGGGATGATGGCCAGCGTAGGGGTTGGTGTCGTTCAAGTGGGACCTGGTCGTTGTGGGGTCGACCAGTGAAGGAAAAGATCCATGAGTCAAGAGATGAAGTTTCCACGTAAGGTTTCCAAGAGATTAACTATTAAACTGACAGCTCTATAACTGCTGTTTTCCGTCGTGTATCTCTCACTCCTCACATTCCCCTGTGCAACACGCAGCTCCACCCAGCCGTACACACCCCTACCTGGGAGAGTTGATAGCCGGAAGAGCTGTGAATGTTTCACGAATACTTTTCTGGTTCCTTTGTGACCTGTGGATAAAACTATAAAAGCATTTATACGACAAAAATTATTAGATTTCGATATTTTTTTTTCACCATTGCTTAGTTCTGTTTGCAAAAGTGGACCTTTTTTTTCTTTCGTTTCTTTATCGGAATGGAATTGTATTTCTTTTATTTTTTCTGTTCTGTGAATCAGAGGCCCGGCTGGAACCCGGACATGAAGGGATTAAGTCTGGCGTTGCAGCAGAATGCGAATCCGGATAGGTTTTAGGACCTAACTTGAATAAATCTTGTTTGTTCGTCCATCTGAGGATTCATTGAATCTCTCTCTCTCTCTCTCTCTCTCTCTCTCTCTCTCTCTCTCTCTCTCTCTCTCTCTCTCTCTCTCTCTTAATTCATCTATCTATCTATCCCTCTCTCTTTCTCTCCAGAACAGAGAAATTGCTAAATGATTATGGAAATAACTGAGTAAATGGTTATGGAAATTACTGAGTAAATGATATATCATCCTTCACGTGTGAGGACCCACTGCGATGTCTTTATGAAGACTCTGTCCTTCTCTTGCTACAGAAGATGTAGATTTTCCTCTTCTTTTTCGTGTTTTTTAAAAAATCGACGACCATCGATCTGCTCCGTCAAGAAGAACGAAACAGTGAAGGTAGAACAGGCCGGTTTATACTATCAGTTGAAGCGTATTTTCACATCTCCGTTACGCTACGCTTAAAGAGAGCCCCCCTCCTCTCAGATATAACCTTCACACAATCCTTGCTTTATTCTGTGGTCTTCAGGGACACGACAGATGACGAATATCCGAATCATCTTATTGATATCTTGTATATATGAAATATATTTCAACGTAAAGTAGCGACATTTTGAAGGTTTACTTGATGATAACGAGCAGTGAAATATCACTTGGCTGCTATTATTCAGCGGTGAAGCATAGCACGGTAGGTTGGCAGTGATCTTAGAACACAATACCGTTCTCCTTGGACCACTTGTTCCTCTTAGGGGTAAGAGAAGAGCCATGGCTTCTTCCGTGAGAGGCAACTGCCTCTTCACCCTCTGGGCACGTATAGCCTTGACTCCTCGTACATATTGAATAATACTCTCGTCTGTAGTATTCTGCAGGGTGAACTAAAGCGTCCTACTCTTAGTGTGTGTTTTACTCTCATATGACTTGACTCTCTCGTCCAAAATGTTTACTGATATTGTTTACTTTGTTTCCAGTCCACTGCAGCAGCCTTATCTTCACTGATTCATATTGCAGACATTGTTGAAATTTTTCTAACATCTCTCAAGAAGTAATATGTCTATATTTCCTTAGCGTATTGCAAGTTGTTGTATGTTGCTCAGTTCCATTTCTCCTGCTTCTCTCTCTTCTCCTGCAGCTGCGTAATATCTCTCGAGTTCCATTCTATTTGTCTCTCAGTGAAGGCCCCCCCGTCCTCCCCCCCTCCGCAGCCGTGTTTGTCTCTCATCTATAAAACATTTTTCCGTCTTCTGAGAACCCTTCTGTCCTCTGAGATACAAACCGTCTTTTCTCTTTCCACCTACTTCATGAAGAGGCACGAGAGGCCTTGAGACATATCACTGTGTAGTTGTTGTCTGCAGAACCGCTCGTGCTTGGGTTATCTTATTCCCGTTTTCCCCATGTTCACGTTATATATATATATATATATATATATATATATATATATATATATATATATATATATATATATATATATATATATATATATATATTCATTTTATCTATTTATTTTGCTTTGTCGCTGTCTCCCGCGTTAGCTAGGTAGCGCAAGGAAACAGACGAAAGAATGGCCCAACCCATCCACATACACATGTATATACACACACGTCCACACACGCAAATATACATACCTATACATCTCAACGTATACATGTATATACACACACAGACATATACATATATACACATGTACATAATTCACACTGTCTGTCTTTATTCATTCCCATCGCCACCCCGTCACACATAAAATAACAACCCCCTTCCCCCCTCATGTGCGCGAGGTAGCGCTAGGAAAAGACAACAAAGGCCACATTCGTTCACATTCGGTCTCTAGCTGTCATGTAATAATGCACCGAAACCACAGCTCCCTTTCCACATCCAGGCCCCACAGAACTTTCCATGGTTTACCCCAGACGCTTCACATGCCCTGGCTCAATCCATTGACAGCACGTCGACCCCGGTATACCACATCGTTCCAATTCACTCTATTCCTTGCATGCCTTTCACCCTCCTGCATGTTCAGGCCCTGATCTTTCAAAATCTTTTTCACTCCATCTTTCCACCTCCATATATATATATATATATATATATATATATATATATATATATATATATATATATATATATATATATATATATATATATATAGGAATGATGATCACTCTTGTCCGTGATAATTGTATGAAGGTGAAATCGTACTTCAGTAGGAGTCCATACAATCATGTTTAACATGTAACTTTTCTAAACATGTGGCACTACATGTTTTGTGGAGACAAACCACCTCATCAGGTGCCAGTATTTAACAAAGTTATCCAAATCCCAACATCACACTTGGTTCCTGCCATACAACACCAGTCCATCTAGGCCCATCACTGTTAGCTATGTCTGGTCGTAACCCTTGTAAGGGAGAGTGATTAAGGAGGGTCAGGTGGCGGGGGTTGACCTGGATAGCTGGGTGTGTCATGAACAACTTTTATGTCTTCCTGTTTTGCTCTGTCCTGGAGGTGTGAGGAGGAGAGAGTTTGTATGATAAACTCATGGTTCGGGAATGTCTTGCGTGGGAAAGATTATTCAGGAAATCCTACTAATCCCGTTCGTAGTAAAAGTAATGGCAATGACAATACTTCCTTAACAGCAGCTGGGGACTGAAGTGTCTTGAAGTGAATAATGTATGTCCGAGTATATTCTTTTAAAAGTTCACGTAAACCCAAGATTCGTCCCAGAATTAGAGGCTGAGGTGGGAGGGTCACCGTGGGAAAGAAAAGAGCTGGTTGGGTCGTCACCAGGTCACCCTTTCAAAAGGTAACATGTCATTTTTGCATCGTTTTCACGAGAGAAGATACCTTCGTCATTATGATTTCAATCTAGATAATACTTTAAACATCACATGTCTAACAGAAAGTGACAAGAATTCCAGCTCAATGACATGGGTAAGGAATCAGTAATTGTTGAAACCTTTTGAACCTTTTGTGGCTCATTTGTGATGTTGTTGTACAGGCGTGCGAGCCATGAACTCTCAGAGACTCCTTTGTGGTTCTTGCCTCTCTTCTCCCAGCCCTGTGGTTGCCGGCCCTTCTTCCCCTCCCTCCTCTCTTGCGGTCACTTGCAAAATGATTCCTCCCTTCCAGCTGGTGGTTCAGTGATGTGCTGATTCAATTCAAACTTTGGTTCACCGGTTTGTTAGTTTTGGTCAAACTTTTGGCATAAGTTAGGAAGTCCTATTCATGTGCTTTTGCTCACCTGTTCACGTCTACAATAGCTTAGTTACCCGACCTTGGTCATCGAACGTAGGGCTGATTAAGCTCCCTCAGAACAACTGTGTTTGAAAATATATTTTCGAAAACTTTCCCTTCAGGCATCGACTCTACTGACTTGTGAATTCTTTTGACGTAGTTTCTGATACTCTATGATATACAAAGATTAGAATTAGAGACGATTTTCCTTGTCAAATACATGTATATCGTACCTACTCTGTAACAATAACCTTGCAAACTGTAACATAACAGTCTGTTGATAGTCACTGTGGCAATTAAAGACAGTTTAAAGAAAAATCTGTTCACTACATGGAAAAGTCTGTCAACAGTGAACTTAGTAGCATTTTTCTTTTGACAGCTATTGTGGCATTAGCACGAGTTCTAGACTACACCACTTAACATGATAACAGACGTGGTGAACAAGAGTACAGAAAGACCCCTCCACTTAAGCAAGCACATCTGCCAGTGTCACTATGACCACTCTCGTTGGAAATTATTCGAGCAATCTCCTTGCGTATGGAAACATTCGTGTGAGCGGGACGTTGCCGGGGGGGTAACTGTCCTCGTTTTCAAGGCTTTATGAAGGTGATGGCCCCACGAGTGGCCAGCCCTCAGGTGCTCTGGGCTTTCATATTGTATCATAGGCTTTAACTTCACTACGCCCTCACTGCAAATTCCTCTCATAACTGTGGTTTAAGCTTTCTCATACATCATGTGATGAATCTCTTTACAGATTCAGATACGAGAATATCATTGAAGACACAACTATAAGAACAAAGTAGATTATGAAACGCCTTTTGTTCAAAAGATTACATTTAATCCAGTATAAGCATTTCTATACCTCCTTTCATCACCCCCAAGATTTATCAGTAAAACCTGCGTGTTAAGTATGGGACTGCACTACATGAACTGACCATCGATGCAGCTTTCCCTGCGAGAACCTCGCCCGATGAAGCTAATCATCTTGTTTGCCCAGAGAGTCGAAGTTATTCTCGTGCGAGAATGCCCTCCCACAATACCAGAAAAATAAACAAAAAAAAGATGTTATACTTACATCTTGGTACTAACTGAGGTCTCCAGTGGCCTTTACTATCAGCGAATGTCTGGGCATGGAACTAGCAAGGGTTCATACGGTTTCAGCTGATTCCGGCAGTTCTCATTGGGTTTAGGTCTGAGAAGTTTTCAGCCCACTCTAGCAGTCGAATATATTTTGACATAAGTAAATCATCACTGTTTAGCCTTATGGGAGGGGTAACTATCCTGCCTAAAGTGATTACTGACGTGGACTCAATAAAAAAGGAAGCAGATGGGTCTCTAACACCTTCATGTACTGCTCTACATTGTAGTGACTTTAGATAAGATGTACAACACTCCCCTACCCATTGCACCACTAAGACAACACCAGATCACTAAACTATCTGGGTGTTTCACCGTCTTCATTGTGAAACGACAGTCATACCGGCTGGCACCCTCCGGCCTTCTCACCCTCCCCTACCTTACTCCACTTTTGCTCACTCTGCTCCCTGTACTTCTTTGTA
The DNA here is from genome assembly GCF_036320965.1 of Panulirus ornatus. Classification (NCBI taxonomy): domain Eukaryota; kingdom Metazoa; phylum Arthropoda; class Malacostraca; order Decapoda; family Palinuridae; genus Panulirus; species Panulirus ornatus. Next base: position 54,444,554 of record NC_092243.1, read on the forward strand.
AACATGAATCATTTGCGCTTTTGTCTCTTCCGTAATCAGGGATTTAGTAGCTGGCTTGCGGAAGAATATGTGAAGATCCATTTGCAGGCGATGTTGAATTGTTCATTAAGAGACATTTCCTAGAAGATTTGGATGGCTTTCCTTGAGTTCGGCCACTTAAATGTGAACTTGCTTCAATACTTCTCGTCTTAGAGCTTATCTGTATATCTGGAAGTCTCCATTGAGCGACCGGGAATAGGTTTTCGTGTTGGGGTAACATTGTCTGGGGGGTCTCGAACGCTGGCAAGCAGCCGTCTGATCGTGTATCCACATACTCTTGCTTCCTCCTCCTTAGAAAAGTTATAGCCAATCATCTTGAAGCACAGGTGATAGAAATACAACACCTAGAAGCAAAATTCCAAAAATGAAGTGGCCGCCAGGATGAGTATGGAGAGAACATCCTTTCCTTATGATGGCCTGAGGCACACTAAGGCGGGTTGATGGTACTCACACCGGTAGGAGCATTAGTCTCAGCGACCACATGTAAGATGAAATTACCCTGAGACCGTCAGATACCTGTACCCGCAATACACCTTAGCTGTGTATTGCCTTTGGAAATGAATGGGGTGGACAAGGTGCTTTTAAGGACACTGAACATGTTCTGATACATAGACATTACCGTGATGTCCGTGAGTTGATTTCCAGTGTCCTCAGGGCCAGTGAGAAGGCGTTTTGCCTCTCCCTATAAACCTACAGTGAGAGGGCAGGGCCCTAGGACTGAAGATAACAGTTCCAGAGGGTGGCAGGTTTCGTTCCATCGGTGGTCCAGTGGTACGCTGACTGTCCGCTGTTCGCGGTAGCCTGGGTTCAAATCTCGGCCGCGTAGTGATAAAATCATCTACGTTGTTTTACATGTTTACATAGCTGTTGGAGGTTCGTATTTTCTATAAAAGTGCACCTATATATATATATATATATATATATATATATATATATATATATATATATATATATATATTGTACAGATTTATAGATAAAAAGAAGCGTATATAAATAAAGTCTTGAAAATGAAAAGCAACAATGAAAATTATAACAACTCGCTGGCATTCCCTAAATGTAATATTGGCCTCGCCTGTCCAGCGGGGTAAAACTCTCTTCTCCACGAGGTCCATGCCATTACCAGTTATTGTTTTGAAACAGGCACCATATAAGCCCTCATCAAGAGAGAATCCACCTTCAATACCTCCTCTTACCAGCCTGTTTGCTCTCTTAATTTGATTTTATTTTCCTTTGATGGGGAACTAAATAGATGATCAGGTTTCCCTATTTTTCCCTCTCTCCCTCTCTCCCCCTTACCATACACTCCTCTGCTTCAGTTTGCTACTTTAGTATCATTCAGGTGCTAAAACATCAGCAAACCACTAACGCCTACTTTCCTATATTCTTCTACCACTCCACTACCATGCATTACTGTGTATCAGCAATTACTGTTCTTCCCATCCTTCTGTTACCACGTCCCGTGCCATTATCATACACTTTCTCATCATCACTTCTCATTCATATCCCCATCACCATATGCAAGCCGGTCACCTATTACCGTCTCACTACCACGTATAATCAAGCATGGTCTCCACTGCCATGCAATACCCGTTCATCAGGTCCTCTGCAACTTTTTTCTCTTTACGTTGGAGTTTCCAGTCACGAGCAGATATCCACAACAAGGCTGGACATTGATTGAAACATGTGGGTTAGTGAAGGGGAAAAATAAGAGACAAGGAAAAGTACTTACGATCGTTGGAGGAATGAGAAAAAAAGTCTTTGAAAGAGCGTCAGGTCATAGTTATTCAGGAAAACGAGAGATTGGAGAGTTCCATGAGAGAGTAGAGAGTATGGGTGTGAGGAGAGAAAGTTATCAAAACGGCCTACCTCCGGGTTGCCAACGGCCACACGTTGATCATGTGACGTAGGAGCTTGCCGAATATTGCGTGGCCTAGCCAGTGGTGGGGACACACAACGAGTCAGATACCGGGAGCAAAAACCAAAGCAATTCTATAGAAGACAGGAAAATGAACCAATATTGCTAAGTCGGACCTCTTTCGACTCAACTCTGTCAAGTAATGATGGAGAGCTAGAACAAGCCCGTCCATAGAAGGACGGATAAATCCTGCGTATCCACTGAGCAACTGCTCGGATGACAAGAAATTTCGCCATCTCACGCTCTCCCATGTACTGTCTCTTCTCTCCCGGTACTACCTCACAGCCATGTTCTTCCCATACAGGAATGACCTGTGATCATGGTAGGCTGGTGTTGCACATATCCTCTCTCCTTTCTTCTATCGGAACTAACATATCTTGTTTTACAATCTGTGAAGTATTTCTGAAGTTACATGATGGATGCACTTCCCCATCTCTTCATACTCTATGATGATAGTAATACAGATAACAGTAATAGCAGTTATGATACTATGCGCGAAAGAACATTTCTATGAACGGTTACGCTCATATATTTCGCGCAAACGCGTTATGTCTCTGTCGTATCTGCTCTTTGACGTTGAGAATAATCTATAATACGGAAGTGATGAAGTCGTATTGGATTAATAAAGCGTTCGATTACCAAGACAGTTCAGAATCTACCAAGATCTCAACACGGTAGAACGTGAGCGAGTACAAAAGGAGCCGAGTTTTCATAATCCGGGAGCAAGGAAAGAGAAATAGCTCAGAGCAGACTTGCCGACCCAGGCTACCACCGTACGTAGCGGGGAAATATGCCAACTCAGCTGACTTAAGCTGCTCATTCTGAGGTCACGTTACCATGTGGGCTTCTATTGGCAATAGAGATGAGCCTTGTGTAGTGAGGGAGGTCAGGCAGACTCCAGTTGCCTGAGCTAAGAGGATGATGTGAGTGGTGAGAAGGCTCTTACATAAGGTAAGCCCGTGAAGAGTGGAGTGAGCAGAAGACTTCGCATACGACGTGAATCAAGTTCTATGAACGCTATAATCTACTGTTGTCTCAACGTTATCTGTCACTACTTCTTCTGTACTAGAATGGAATGGGAGGCAACCATTATTGCTAATGCTACATAATGCCACGCGTGTTTCTACGTAATTCTGCAGAGAGGGGTGATAGACCAAAAGCGCAAACTTTGAAAGAAAATAACATGCATCTCCTTCAAGAAGGACCACACCATCTACCAGAACAAATGAAGGTAATCAACGCCTTTCAACACAGGCCCTCTTGCCACTGGTTGACATGGCAAGACATTTGTTTACAATGACTGCAGTCAATACGATCGTAAGTTATCAATAACCATAACATAGGCTAAGCAAAACGACACATGGACACGTCCTTTCCAGACATGATTATGATATGAAGAGGTCTCAATTACGAGATTTATTGACCTTTAGAAGATTTTCACAATCGAAATAGAATATTGCTTGTAGTGCAGCTTACAAGGACGTGTGGACCATACCAGAACGTACGAGTTTGATCAGTCTGAACTAAATTAACTAGAAAACACAAAACAGGGTAATTGTTTTCATCTGTGGCTCCTGCAGCAACGAAGCGTTATTCACACTTTCAACTACTGTCACATTTTTCAGCTGGATATCTCCAGAAATGCGTAGCAACCCCAGAAACCCGCCTTGTGAAGAACACTGAAGACCTTGGTGTTTTATAATTCTGGTGAAAAGCAGGGAATCTCGGAGCTACCCTGCACTATTAATGTGAGGTCTATTGCTCTGTGTCTGTCCCATCCTGATACATAAATGACGACACAAACATAGAATCGTAGATTTGAAGAATTCTTTCTTTTTTTTAATTTTGTCCTTAAGTTATATGGAAAAGAGGTTCGAAACCTGTCTATCTAAGTTTAATAGAATCTACAATGTGCTACAAGCTTCAACGTCCATTGGCAGAAATGTATTGGGAAATACAGATCGCATTTCTTCACTTTGTATTGTCTTTTTCAAATCTGACACCCTGTGTAATTGTCTGGAAGGTGGTAACTCCATCTCACTTAGTCTAAACCAACGTGTGGGACCGGCAACAAAATCTGTTTGTTAGAAGCCAAACCGCAAATGACATGAAAGGATCAGAAGCCCATTTCTTATCTTTTCTTTGTTTTGATAAACATTAAAAATCTGAAAAGATGTCCAAATGGTACCAAAAAAAAGAGGGAAGAATAGAAATGTCTTCCCATGGTGTGTTGGGCCAAGGAACCTGCTTGCCAAGTTTCCAGGTCAGTCAACCCAGGAATAAAGAAATGGCATATGATTATGATAATTGGGTAAAGGAAAGAAAAAGAAAGAGGAACAATATATTCTCACTTGATATACCTAATCTAGACATTTGTATGCAGTTTGTATGCAATAGCAGGGATTCGGTTTGAATAATTCTTGATTCTTTCCGTTTTAGGAAGCAAATAATCGTATTCAGCGATGACCTGCACAAAAACATATTCCCTTGGTTAAATCCTCGGCTCTAGAATTCTCGTGCCTTCTCCCCCCTCCTCTCTTCTCTCTCTCTCTCTCTCTCTCTCTCTCTCTCTCTCTCTCTCTCTCTCTCTCTCTCTCTCTCTCTCTCTCTCTTTCTCCTTATCTTAACCTTCTCTAGGTCGCTCGACTCCCAGGAACCCTCGCACAAACTCCTGCCAAAACTCTATTCTTCACCTCCCAAACCCGGTCTGTCCAGTAAACAGCCAAGATGATTGATATGCGTACCTGAACCTCTAGCCAGCCAGCCCCCGATCACCTTCACCCTCAATCTCTCCCCTAACTTGGACCTGGTCAAATATCATACTCGGTCATGCAACTTGACCGTGAAAGAAAAAAAATACATACATATATATATATTTTTTTTTTTCATACTATTTGCCATTTCCCGCGTTAGCGAGGTAGCGTTAAGAACAGAGAACTGGGCCTTAGAGGGAATATCCTCACCTGACCCCCTTCTCTGTTCCTTCTTTTGGAAAATTAAAAAAAAACAAGAAAGGGGAGGATTTCCAGCCACCCGCTCCCTCCCCTTTTAGTCGCCTTCTACGACACGCAGGAAATACGTGGGAAGTATTCTTTCTCCCCTATCCCCAGGGATGAATATATATATATATATATATATACACGAAAGTAATCGATAGAAATATCCACTTAGTCCAAACTCTGGCTACGTCTGTATATCTGCTTTATTACTGTACTATTCTTTCGTTCAGCGCTTTTCTTTGTTATTTTCTCACCTTTGTTCAGCCCCTTTCCCGTGAGAACAAGCGATGGACTCCTTTGGTTATAGGACTAGGTGGTAAGCAAGAGGTAAATCATTATATACGTGGTTGGTTTGATGATATCTGCTGGTCAGGTGACGACTGGGCGTAGATGTACAGGAGTGTGGTGACCGGGTCTGGACCATACACACATAACATTGACGTCTTGCAGAGAAAATGACTTGTTATATATATATATATATATATATATATATATATATATATATATATATATATATATATATATATATATATATATATACATATATATATATATATATATATATATATATATATATATATATATATATATATATAGGTATGTATATGAGCGTGTGTGGACGTGTATGTATAGATATGTGTATGTGGGTGGGTTGAGCCATTCTTTCGTCTGTTTCCTTGCGCTACCTCGCTAACGCTGGAGGCAGCGACAAAATATAATGTATATGAATGATATATATATATATATATATATATATATATATATATATATATATATATATATATATATATATATATATCATTTATATTCATTATATACTCGTTGTATGGCCCACAAACTAAATGTCAAACCCCAGATCATAATGACTGTTATGAAACCGCTAAATCTGTCCCAGTCACGCTGAAAACAGACTGAATACCTACCACAGTTGCTATGATCCTCTATAAACAGTGTGCATCTCATTATCGTTGAACTCTGATGTGGATTGATTATTACCATTCTCTTAACCTACATGTGAACCTAACCTTAGGTTGAAAATTTAATGGCAAAATGATTTTTTCCTCCTTCTGCGTCTTTATCTCTTTATTTTCTTATTTATCGCAATCATTATCACTGGTTTTAAGTTCCTATGTCTGTTGGGATAGCAGTATTACCCTTACATATAACTGCTTATATATGAGCAGATTGACGTGTGGTCGTATTTTTGCACCCTTTTGTGTTTATGTTTGACTGTATTTGTGATCGCTGTTTGTATTTTTCCGGGAGAGAGTTTTACGCTCGTGTTGCCTAGTCTCTTAACCATTAATAGAAGTATCTTGTCTTTACTCCTACACACAAACACGCACAACAGCCTAAGTTAATGTATGTGTGTGTGTGTGTGTGTGTGTGTGTGTGTGTGTGTGAGTGAGAGAGGGAGGGTTGAAAATACTTTGTTTAGATTCTTGTTTTTGTTCCTACACGTGAATGTGCCGGTGCCTTTCTGTCCGGCAGACTTACCCTAAGGCTTCCCCACATAATTCATAATATCATCCAACACTTACAGTGATGAACGTCACAAATATCGTTTTACAACTCTCAAATTATACGTCCAATGACACGACACATCTCATCTTAAATATCACTTCCGAGTGGCTACTTAGGCCATGGAAGGGTCAACACGTATTGTATTTGTCAGTTGACATTAAGAAAGACGAGTTAGATCATACACTTGAAAGTCTGTGTACTCGCGACACTGTTCAGTCAACCAGAAACAAAGGCAATACTGAGGTAAGACTTGGCAGGCAAGATGATCACTGACATTTAGGTGAGTGAGACGCAGTAGAGAGGAGAATGAACAGTTCAGCACCTAGGATTTTTCCCAGGCGATGCACATTGCACACTCTGTCGTTTCAGAGAGCACGAAAGACGATTGCCAGAGAATGAAAATAGGCTGAACCTATAGTTTCATATACTCAATCGCTTGGCCAGACGAGCTATGAGTGGGTGAGTTAAGAGCAGATCGTGGGAGAGACAAGTAGTCATAGCATATCCAGACCTCCTCACACACACACACGCAACACACACAAGACCCCAGTTATTGCATGCAATATCTCCGACTCCAACCATTAGGACGGTGCTCGACGAAATGGCAATATCTCTAGAGGGAATTGTGGAGGATCTTTTGTTTACCAGAGTATGAACTAGAGTATTGTTGCTTCCACTGGCAGAACTCTTTAAGTTTTTACGGAGGTTTGCATATTTCTAACCATAAATATATATATATATATATATATATATATATATATATATATATATATATATATATATATATATATATATATATACATACATATATATATATATATATATATATATAAAAATATATATATATATATATATATATATATATATATATATATATATATATATATATATATATATATATATATATATATATATCCACCTCCCACATTTAGGTGTAAGGATGGAGTGAAGAAGATTTTGAACGATCGGGGCCTGAACATACAGGAGGGTGAAAGGCGTGCAAGAAATAGAGTATATTGCAACGATGTGGTATACCGGGGTCGACGTGCTGTCCCTGTGAAGCGTCTGGGGTAAACCACGGAAATTTTTGTGGGGCCTGGATGTAGAAAGGGATCTGTAATTTCGGTGCATTACACGTGACAGCTAGAGACAGCAAGTGTGGACATGTACATGTGTATATATATGTGTATATGTCTGTGTATCTATATGTATGTATACGTTGAAATGTATAAATATGTATATGTGCGTATGTGGGTGTTTATGTATACAAATGTGTGTGTGGGTGGGTTGGGCAATTTTTCGTCTGCTTTCTTGCGCTACCTTGCTGACGCGGTGGACAGCGACTCAGTAGAATAAATAAATACAATATATATATATATATATATATATATATATATATATATATATATATATATATATATATATATATATATATATATGCCATGTAAATAAGTTTAAGTGTACATGTCTTTGTATGATTGTCTTGTAGGAAAATCAATAAGAGTTTTTCCTCTGTATTGTTGATACATAGCTTCACCATAACCTCGTTTATCTACACCGTACAGTCACAGTCGTGTCTGCTGCAGTCGATCAGGAAAAGAAAAAAGAAATGTCGTCGACAGTACCCGACACCGTCCATGGCACTCTCCCGTAGACTTTGTACCCACGTGGGATATTCAGGAGGCAAAGTTTTAGCTTTCCCAGGAGACATAACCTTCTGGGCTTCTGGGCTCTGCACGGCCATAAGATGTAGGTTTCCAAGACTTTGTAGGACGGGGTACGTCTTATAATCTCTGTCCCTTCTCTCTAGTCTGCGCCTTACAGCATCGCTCCCTTATCCTGATTTGGTGGTGGCTCGAGTATGAGAGTAGAAAATAATATTGACAGTGGTAAACTACTATATATATACTCAGAGCCTACTACCCGGAGACAGACCTGAGAATTATACCACAAACACCATGAATTTTCCGCTGTTCACGAGAAGCACTTTGAGCGCGTACATCGTGAGATAAAGCAGCACAGAATGAGGCAGAGACGGAGACAAACACACCACATCAAACTGTGTCATGAGTCTGCCACAGGCATCGCTGAGGAGACTGTAGTCTATATCAAGGGTTTTGAAACCGAGCTTCGCGGAGATTTAGAGTTCTGCGAAAACTTTATAGGGAAATCATGTTTTGCGATATTATCGTTCTGTGAAATTCAGACAATTGAATTAAAAAGAAAACTCACATTTTGCATTAACAGGAATTACAAGGAGGATAAATCCGACTTTATTACTATTTCTCTTGTATCGTTAAAGCTTGACGTTTCGGTCAAGCTTCCGAGATGTATTTCACTGCTTTTCATTGACCTAAAACTTCCCCGGATTCAAAGATTCTGAAGACATGTCGTCCTGTTCGAAAACTCAGTTGACAAATTCATGGTCATCTATTTCTACAACAGGAGAAACAACATCCTTGACACAAAAATGTTAAAAAAACAACTCAACAATGTGGCTCATCAAATTGCATGCGCCAACAGAGACTGCAGAATTCCCACCACAGCGCAAAGAAAGTTGGGATGATTACGACATCTCTGACCAGACAGCTTACAGTGCATCTGTTTAATGTAACAATAAGAAAACGCTGGGGGAAGCAAAACACAGCACCACTCCACCGATCTAATGCAAGAGCCTGATAACGAAGACAACCGGAATTTTCAGACCAATGTAAAATGTTCATCCTCGTTCAACTAAAACGCCTCAGTTAATCTTGGGAAAAATAAAAACAATATAGATATGTATCCAGCAAAGAAGAAAACAATGGACGATGTTCAAACCTTTTTATTCCCAGGATGGTAAACACACACACACACACACACACACACACACACACACACACACAGGGCAGAGTCACATGACCCGACCTCACATTACGTAAGTCCCGCAGCGGACGGCCACGCCCCAGCTCAACAAGCACCTTTAAATAGAGCAACACGCCCCCTGACTGGTCAGTCCACGCGAAGATACGAGCGGCTGGTGAAGTGGTTCTAGTCGTCTAGATTCGTCTATATTTCCTCTAAATCTTCCATATGTGTTCCAGTGCTGCGAGGTAGTCCTTGTATAAAGACGCACAGACGCGCATCATATCCCGTGGGGAGAAAAAAGGAGAGAAAAATATTTATATATTCTATATGCTTTTGCCTCCTCTCTCTCTCTCTCTCTCTCTCTCTCTCTCTCTCTCTCTCTCTCTCTCTCTCTCTCTCTCTCTCTCTCTCTCCCCCGAGACCTTTGCACAAGAGGAGGAGGTCTCTAGAAGTAGACAAAAGCTTGCGATAAGTTGTTTCATATTTGTTGTGAAATATCAGAAGATGTATTTCCCCGCGGTACTGTAAGCCGCACACACACACACACACACACACACACACACACATATATATATATATATATATATATATATATATATATATATATATATATATATATATATATATACATAGATTAGGTTAGTGAGTAAACAGAGGCGAGAGCTTTTCATCTATACTTCCCTAAAGTTTCGTCTGGAGCAGAAAACTTCTTCAGAGAGAATGAGTAAAATACTGAAGAGATAAGACTATGTATTTCCAGAGGATTGGCCATATGGAGAGATTTAGTGAGAAGTTGACACATAGGGTTTTTGTGTCAGAAATAGAGGGGACATGGAGAATGGGGAGACCAAACTGCAGATGGAAGGATGGAGCGAAAAAGATTTTGAGTGGTCGGGGCTTGAACATGCAAGGAGGTGAAAGGCATTCCCGGGATGGAGTGAATTGGAACGATGTGGTACACAGATCAAAAATCTTAGTGCTCAATGTCTTCATTAGAGAGTTGCATCCTAGGCATATGGAGTTTGTAATGTTGTGAGGGGAGACTGTGTGCAGAATATTCACGTGAGAATGTTACTCGTGTAAGCCTTGGAATTCTAGGTTCACATGGATGTACGCCTGGTGATGGTGAGGGTTAAGACCGGGTTGGAAAGGCGGTTATCAAATGCTCGTCAAGTTATCACTGTGTTTAGATGATTTGTAACTGTGTTTTGTGTTGGACAAGAACATACCTGGAAGTGTAAGTGTCTGAACTGTAAATTAAGGATAACGATTTTGTGCTTGTTTTTCTTCAGGGATGTGTTTCCATTATGGGATAGTTTTGGGTGGAAGAGTTCCTATGCTGTTACAAGGAACTGAATGCTGAATATGTTGGGTTGAGACTGTAATGGAAGCAGTTTTGATTAGTTGTACAAATAATGAATATTAGTGGTTACTCAGAAGCCAGTTGTTATTCTGAGTCTTACACACACACACACACACACACACACACACACGCGAGCTTATATATATGCTTATATATATATATATATATATATATATATATATATATATATATATATATATATATATATATATATTATATATATATATGCTGAATAAAGAGGGAGAAGAAATGAAACATAAGACCAAGCCTGAGGGTAAGACCTCATTGTACAGTCAATATATGGAAATAGGAGAAGTGCTATTTCCAGTCACATGAATTTGGCTTCTGGGAGTCGGGTCTGGCATCGCACCTGTCTTGAAATTTCAGTATATGGTCAAGACAGATTATACTTTACGCAAATTTTGCTTACGACAATCTATCGAGTTTATATAAACCTTCACTAATATCTATGTCACAAGTCTTTGTATTTATGATAAGAAAGTGATTCCAAACTATTCCTCTTCATAAGCAAGTTACAAGATTTGACTGAAGTGGCTAATTGTTCCTGTCACAACAGTGGTTAATATTTCTAACGTGAGGGTGAAAGGCACTGGAAACCTGTCTTGTTCTTGGGCCATATCTTTATTCTGTAAGTCCAGCAAAAAAGTTTCTGACGAGTCTGTTATATAAATCTCAATACAACGTCTGCAAAATAATTTGTAAACACAGCAAGCAGAATTTATGCTGAGTTTTGTGATGGTGTTGTTGACGGCTACATTTACATCTGAGGCTTAGAGAAGATTTGGGAATTAAGGTAAAATTATCACGAAAGGTCAGAACTAAAAGAGTCTTGGTATCATGACGTTCTGGGCTAACTATGTAATATGATTTTTTTGCCAAATTATGATAATTATTGGTGAAATACCCAAGATACTTTAACTTGAATCCATTACTATAGATATTATGAATTCTTCTTCCATGACTGTGAATGCAGTCCTCAGGAACACCAGTACAGTTGAAAGTATTCTTTTCCAAAACTCGCCAGAAAATTCTGTTGCATGCGTTTACAGAATACCTTACAGAAGCTGTAATATGTTTTATGTGGGACAGACTCATATGGATCTTTCTGCTAAACTTAAGGAAATGAAGATATTGCACAAGAACAGGAGTAATGCTGTGTTAGTCGGTTCTTATAAATCTCTGATCAAGAAAAGAATCGTTCAATTATTTCTTCACTTAACGTATATAGACAAGAATATCAGCGAGGGTTTCTATAAATAGAATAGCTTTGTCGTAGTCAGAATCTATAAGCAGCTTAATCTGTCTTGAACGTGTAATAAAAGTTTATGACGTGTGCGGTGCCAGATCCGAGAGCCAGAAGCCACACATTTCCTCCTTCCATGAATATATGTTGACTGTGCTGTGAATGTCCTCCCTTAAACTTGTCCTTTCCTGAGGGTGTAATACACGAAAGCGCTCGAGACTTCTCGTGTTTCATTTTTCTTCGTGGTCATCAAATGATCCTTAGATCATACGCAACACACACACACACACACACACACACACACACATATATATATATATATATATATATATATATATATATATATATTTTTTTTTTTTTTTTTTTTCATACTATTCGCCATTTCCCGCGATAGCGAGGTAGCGTTAAGAACAGAGGACTGGGCCTTTGAGGGAATATCTTCACCTGGCCCCCTTCTCTGTTCCTTGTTGTGGAAAATTAAAAAAAAAACGAGAGGGGAGGATTTCCAGCCCCCCGCTCCCTTCCCTTTTAGTCGCCTTCTACGACACGCTGGGAATATATATATATATATATATATATATATATATATATATATATATATATATATATATATATACATATATATATATATATATATATATATATGTCGACGACAGTCTTCATCAGCGAACTGACAGAATCATAAGGACAACATGCTTTTATATACTCAAGCCAGAAGAGGGAGGAGCACAATGTGACCCGACATAATTCAGGTCGGCCTGAATAAGTATGTTGTCCATATAATTCTGTCAGTTCTCTGATGAAGACTATTGTCGAAACGTTGGAATGAAGTTCGAGTCCAAGGACAGTGTTTCCAATTAATCCCCCCCTCTAATATATGTGTGTATATATATATATATATATATATATATATATATATATATATATATATATATATATATATATATTGTCCCAGGGGATAGGGAAGAAAAAATGCTTCCCACGTATTCCCTGTTGAGTTATATTGATATTGAATCCAAATGTTTATGACTTTGTACCTATGTATAAATATCTTACTGCACGACTGTTCTCGAATTCATTCCCAATATACATAGTACATATCTCCATGGTATGACAACATATAAACATGTTTCATCTCCTCGTGTTCCTGTCTCTCTCCCAGGAGAGCGTCCCTTGGGTTCACAATGCTATCAAAACTTTTGGAGAGTTTCTTCATTTTTTTCCTATTACTACAGGATGAAGTTAGAGGTTACCAATCAGGAGAGAGAAACATGGCCCCTAGCCATAAAACTGGTCGTGAAACGTGAGAGCATTTGCTTATCGTGTTGTCCCTCATGTAAAATTGTCTTCCTTTTTCTTTTCATCATCGAAGTTCAAGCTATGGTCATGAAAATATTTTCTTGCGGACTGACCCATGACACATTGGTCTTTTCTTGGGAATGCGACGGAAGTCAGATATCTCGACCTAAAAAAGAAAAAAGACGAGAGAGAGAGAGAGAGAGAGAGAGAGAGAGAGAGAGAGAGAGAGAGAGAGAGAGTCCTTTTAACAAATTGAAATGCTATGTTGGGCATGAGTAATTGTATTAGTATCAATGCAAATAATCTAAAACATTTTTTGACTAATTCATTCAAATCAACATAGGAATAATGCGCATTATTTTGTTGTTATAATTCTGTCAAAGTCTTTGCAGATAATCTAGAACGGTTCATGAATCTAATTTTGACTGTCAAAGTCAATGTAGATGATCTAAAACGGTTCATGAATCTATTTGTAACTGTCAAAGTCAATGTAGATGATCTAAAACGGTTCATGAATCTAATTCTAACTGTCAAAGTCAATGTAGATGATCTAAAACGGCTCATGAATCTAATTTTGACTGTCAAAGTCAATGTAGATGATCTAAAACGGTTCATGAATCTAATTTTGTCAAAATCAACGCCGATGATTTAGAATACTTCATAACTTTAACTGTCAATATGAAAGCAAAAGAAAAGAATGACATTTCCTTGACTGCAAGAGTATTATATGAAAGGTTTGAAAGTTTTTCTAATATTAGACTCCATTACGTAGAATTATCAAGAAGATGAATTGGGTAATACATAGAGGGAGGCAGGTGGTGAGATGTATGAGGGAAGATGCAAGTAAACTAAAGGGGAAGACCAGAGGATGAGTTTAGCAGGAAGACAAGCAGATGTATCAGATACGAGGAGAGCGAGTTAGATATGGGGGAAAGCTGACAATTCGAGGTAGGGAGGCGAGCAGGTAAGTCAGATGAGCAGAGAATCTGGTCATTCTGACTCAATTAAAAGAAATTAAGATGTATGATATTATACATGATGAAAGATAGAATGAGCGAGCAGAATAGAATCTAGGTGAGCTAGGTGAGAGAACCTGGTCAGTTAGGTACATAGAATAAGCGTGGAAATGAGGTGAATCACAGGAGACATTTCAGGTGAGCCGAGAGGGGAGACAATTGAGTGTGGCAGACCAGAACACAAAAAGAATACCTAGGCAGAAAGACGGACAGGTGAGTCAACAGAAGTAAGGAGGGGAGGAGGAGACAAACAGGAAGGGAAGCAGGCAAGCCAGGTCAGAAAACAAGCAGTGGAAGCAGCGGTGGAGACCAGCAAACACCGTCACAAACATTTTCCTTAACACGGTTCACCAAGCGTCAATATTTATATAGGGACCTGCACAGGGAAAAAAATATTAGAGGACAGATGGTTTCGCTTCTACCGTCCTAGCTCGATGTGGAGTTATAAAAGAATTTATTGATTTATGAAATAATTTATGGATTGGAGAAAGTCAGGAAGAAATTCCATTGTAGTCGGAGACACATAAATTATTTGCCTCACGTGCGTACCTCGATAACTCGCGCGGGAACTGACCTAAGCGTTCCTGCGACATTGAGATTTAAAAGTTCATCTTTTAGGTCCAAGAAAATGAGATAGTCCGAACGAAAACATTTTTGGGTAGGCAGTTCGCTCGGGCAAGGATATTTGGCAGGTGAGATCATTCATAGGTCGTCAGTATTTCAATAGGTCTGTTTCCTTATCTGTTTTGTCATGAAGAAACGATGAAATATTCAGAACGTAAGATCACGTATCACTGTATTCTTCTGCACACACAGGGGCCTCAGCCATCGAGGCTTTGCTTTCAAGCTTGCGATTGCACGAGTTAGATCAATGATGTGGAAGACGATAAAAAAAAGGTATACCTTTATATATATATATATATATATATATATATATATATATATATATATATATATATATATATATATATGCGTGTGTGTGTGTGTGTGTTTGTGTGTGTGTGTGTGTGTGTGTGTGTGTGTGTGTGTGTGTGTGTGTGTGTGTGTGTGTGTGTGCTACATGGCTCTGTCTGCTTGAAGTTGAACTTGAGTGAGACGTCACCTTTGGCCAAAGAACATTTTACTCCAAAGGTGTCTGCATTACCTGCTGTTGGATGTAGTGCAGCTTTGCGCCACAAGAGGCTTTAAAAAGGGTCTTGGAGTAACACCAGGACTCTTCCATAGAAGTTGGTCCTCGGCTGATTAAAAATAAGTTCTGGCAGTTGACATGGGATACAGTGAATGTGAGCGATGTGTTTTCCAGGGGGCGACTTGCTGTCAGTAGGCTGAACCAGGGCACATGTAATGGTTAAAGGAAACCACGTCAGGGGTTTTGGGCAATGAGTTCTGGGTTTGATGCATAGTATTAGATAGCTAAAAAGCGAAAGTAAGACACACAATGCCGTTCTTCTGTTCCTAGCGCTGCCTTGTCAATGCAAGAAATGGTGAACAAGTATGAAAGATATCTATGCATATGATACATATACGTAAAGAGGGTGTACCGAAACACTACCACCGGGATCAGTCTATGACTCTCACTGCTAAAGATAAGAGAAGATCGCTCTATCATCGCATCAGGTGCGGATGCTGGCGCCCATACTTGTTTGAGACTGTCCACGTAAATGATAGAGAGTTCGAACCATCAACATGCAGTCGAACACGATACCCAATCGATAATGGTGTTGACCAGTCCTTTATAATGTCACCTACAGCTCCCTCACCTCCTCATATAGATCACAGGAATGATTGGCCAAAGATTTTAGAAATGTTCCCCTTCAACGAGACTGTATCATCGCCAGTAGATGGAAGGGAAAACAGTCTTGTCAAGGAACTTCTCTCTCCGTTAGATCTCATCATTTACCTGCTCCTGTGTGAAGTGTAGCCTAGAAGCCATAGGAACTCCATAGGAGTGGTCCTAAGGTGACGTAGTAACGATGATATATGTATTCAGCTATTCATGTTTACCTATTTGTGATTACTTAATTGTGCTGTACTGGGAGCGTGTTTGACAATCGTTGGACCCCAACACTTGAACTTGCTGTGCTGCCATGCAATTTTTCAGCCGGTAAGCTCTCGATCTCATCCATCCCTACCCTCATACAGTGAAAGTACTTTGTTCCATCTTTTCCAGCAAGATTCATACATCAATACATTTTACGCACTTTCTTAGGTTGTTCTGTCCATGCACTATTCGAAGAAAAATTCACTGTTGATATTTCTAAAATAGCTAAAATAGCTGTAATCAAATCTTTCTTCTTTTTTTTTCCTTGGACAAATTCAAGGCCGCTAACCTTTCCCTGTAGCTCACTTGCTTTCATTCTTGCACTATACTCTGGACTTTATTAGATCCTTAACCTTCTTAGATTTCTGTGACCAAGTTGAGAAGTAGATTCTTGTTTCGTCCTTCGTGTAGCATGTGAGCATTCTGCTGGATAAGTACTTCTTTATCTATAGAAATGAATGCTTTCTATTATCTGCCGGTTAGACAAGTTTGTCTCCCTTACTATTTTCCTAATATGGGACTCTGGTGGCAGGTCAGGGACGTTATCAACTCCCAGGTGCCTCCTACACACTGATACCTGTAATCTATATCCTGCTAGGTAATCTTCATAGTGAGGCCTTCCACTGTGTAACATTACATTTACACGGGATGAATTTCCTCAACCATGTAGAAGACCAACCTCGGAGTATGTTTAGGCCTGCTTGTGTGTTTAATTCAGTCCTCTTCGTGTGTGTGTGTGTGTGTGTGTGTGTGTGCCCGGGCGTGGCAATCACTTTATGAATAAGATATAAAAGAAGTTTTGCAAAAGAAATAATATCACATATATCCTCAGAGTGTTAGTGAAATTTATCTCCATAACCATTCAGCCGTATCAAATATACTGAAACAAAACAATTTCGAGGGAGTGAACCCTGAAAGGTCTGAGTGTTCTCGGAAAAGCTTATGTCATTTATGTGTATTGTACACCTTGAAACCTTTTTCACCGAGACTTTTTTTTTCCCTAAGAACCACCATTATGCTTCCCACCCATAAAGAAAAAACTTTTAATACAAAATGAGATTAGGTGACTTTCAGTAACACATTGTTTTTGTTTATTCATAGTCATGTGACTCCAGTTCTGAACACGCAAAACATTATTCACATAAACCTGCTGGGGCTAAAAAAAAAAAAATAAAAGAGTTTGGCAATTCATTTCATAGATTTCAACGCAGCACTACGAAAGTTAATTCTAAACGCTTTTCATTTTTACATGGAGAATTTTTGTTATATGAAATTATTTACTATGAGTCTTCAGCTGATAGGGGGTAAATCAGTAATTGATATATGTAAATCAAAACTTTCAGAGACGTATTTTTTTTTTACATGCATCTGGTACCCTGGCTCTCGCCTCTCCAATCAGGGTTTCCACGTCGGCAGAGTCTTACAACGTGACTTTCACGGTTGTATTCCAAGTTTCTTGGCTAATTATGGCATACTGACACTCCAGTTGCTATCAGTTTCTACAAATGTTTGTTGCTATAGAACAGGTGTACATCATCGTAACGTACACAAAGGTTAGAAATGAAAAAGAGCAGGAGTCAGTGAATTTTGAAATGATCAAGACGACCTTTGTTGTTTCTGTAGGGGTGTTGAGCGTAAATGTGAGACAAATTTACATGAGTTTACAGGAGAAAGACAGGCAACTGGAAGCCTCATTGGCCAACGATTGGGTTGTCTGGTAAAAAAAAAAAAAAAAAAAAAAGGAGTTAACGTTGACAGGAAAATCCATTTCCGCTCAGCAATTTTTAAGCTATCACCGACTCCCCACTGTTGCACATTAGCCTTCTACTGTCCTCGTTGATGCCGTCGTTTATACATTTTGTTTCTGGCGTTTTTTCTCGGAGTATACTTGAATTTGTAAGATATTTGTCTAAGCGACATTTGAAGGTATTAGTAGTATCAGTATTCGCTACGTCTGACGGTAACTTATTCAAGTGCTCAACTCACCTATAGGAAAAGAAGCTTTTACCTACGTCCGCTGCTACATGTTCTAGCTTTGAGTTTTATTCCATTTGTCCTGATAACAGTATTTTCTTGTATTTCGAAAAGAGGTTCGTGTCGAAATTGTTCAGAATTTAGAACACTTGGATTTAGTCGCCGCGAAGTCTGCTACGTCTTTTAAGGAAAAAGAGATCCAATCAATTCCGTCGCTCGTCTTTGTACTTGCTCTAATTTTTCCTCGTCTTTTTTATAGTTTACGGACCAAAACTTGACCGTATATTCAAGGTGCGGTCAGTTACTAGAGGTTTATAAAGTGTAAGAATTGTGTCTGGTGCCATGTAATGTATGTTCCTGGCTATGAAACCAAACATTCGGTTGCCATTTTTAACTTCGTCCTTGACACTGTTTAATGTACTTCAGATTGTTGCTAATGACAACGCCAAGGTCCTTATCTTCATTTACTTTAGTTAGAGAGTTTCCGAATAGTTTGCAGTCGTAACGTATATTCTTGTCTTCTGAGTTCATAACTTTACACTTGTCTACATTATACATCATTTGCCATCTGTCTGAATACTCTGTTAGTAAGTTAAGATCTTATTGAATCATTTCGCAGTCCCGCCTGTTTAAAGCTCTACCTCCTAGTTTCGTACTGTCAGCAGATTTTGGAGATCTTAGATATGAGACCGAGTTCTAGGTCATTAATGTGTATTATGGAAAGAATTTGGCCTAGGACCGACCCCTGTGGCACACCACTCGTTACGTCTAGCCAATCTGAGGCTTCGCCTTTTAATGCTAAACGCTGCTTTCTTCCAGTAAGCCAGTCTCTGATCCATGTTCAGAGTTTTTCACCGATTCCGTGTGCTCTATGTCTATGTAAAAGTCTCTTGTGAAGTACTTTATCGAAAGCTTTTTGGAAATCTAGATATGCTACATCAAACTGTAATTTTTCGTTCCATTTCTGATGAATTACATCAAAAAATTCCAGCAAATTTACCAGGCAGTATCTTCTTTTGAGGAAACCGTGTTAGTGGTCCGATATGATTTTATAATCTAGGAACGTGAAAATTTTATCTCGTATATATTTCTTTTCTTTTTCCATCGTTTTACCTAACACTGACCTAAGGCTAATTGGGCAGTAGTTCAAGGCACACTTTTTGTCTTCTTTTTTATATATAGGAGTAACATTTGTTAGTTTACAGTCAGTTGGAACCTAAGCATCCAATAGAGATTTGTTGAATATTCTGGTTATGGAGTATATCAGCTGTCTCCTAACCTCTTTTGATAATCTTGTGGCTAAGTTATCTGGGCCGTTGGCTTTGTTAGAATTTAATTGGTCCGTATGTTTAAGTACATCAGAGTTTTTTATTTCTCTACCCTTCAACTCTTCATCAGATCCATGGAACATTTTCATTGGTTGCTGCCTTCGAGATGTTTCTTCAATTGTGAAAACGGAGTTAGAGGAATGATTTAGTACAACAGCCATTTCCGTGTCATCAGTAGTTAGAGTGTCATGTTCGTTTCGTAACTGTTCAATTTCTTCTTTCATTGTCTTCCTTTGTCTTATATATTTGAATAATTCCTTTGAATTACTTTTAACTTTCAAAGAAATTCTTTTTTCTTCGCATTCACTCTGTCTTATGACTTTCTTACACACGCTTTGGATTTTGATTCATTCCTAGCGATTTTCACCGGTTCCCATTGATTTTAATTTCTTATATGTTTTCTTTTTGGGCAAATTAGTCCATCCATTCTCTTATTCATCCATGATGGTTTTGAAATATTGCAAGTTTTCTTCGTAATTGGTACGGCGATTTTCTTGTCTAATGTTTTCAAAATTTGCTTGCCTGTAATCTGGCATCAAGAGTTTGTTGTTTATTTCATAATCTAAATTGAGTCTAATCAAATCAAATTATGATCGCTGTTTGACAAACTCTTCGCAAGAGTTGATTAAGTTTTCTAATGATTGTATTTGCCTCATCTTTAGTTATCTTCATCAAAATAATGGAATCAACATAACATTTATGAAGGAAAGTGTGAGGTCAGACCAATGGGAAGTTCTCAAAATACTTGGTACGTTCAGTCATATCGTTTCACACAAAAAGCGGTAAGAATTTTTTTCTTTTTCGGGTGTACATCGCGAAGCTATCAATGTTCTTGTGATGTTTCTCACTTGTGAATGCCTTTTATGGGCACCTCACCGAAGCATCTCGTCCCTGTGCAAAATGACGATGAGCCAGCAGATGTTTCCCTGGTGTGAAACTCAACAGGAGGGAAAATGAGAGGACAGTAGGCAGTCCAATCGGCAGTGACTACGAAGTTGGAACTGGACTATTTTGGAGGAGTAATTCAAAGATTCTCAGGAGCAGTGAAGTAAAGGGAAAGCTCTAGTAGTCTACAAGGACACGAAATAAATCCTCCAGAAGGAATCATTGAGAAATTAGACATGATAATGTTTCAACAGGGTAGGAAAAAGAAATGGACGTAAACCGAGTGGTTTCGCCTCCCACCTCAACTGCTTTCCTCACCACAACAACCGTGGGAGAGATAAGACGCGGTAATGGCAGGCGGCACCGATCTCGATGAGCCCCGTGAGGATCTCAAAGACACGCTGGGAAATTCTTTCCTTCCTCGCTGGGCAGTTGACACACTTTGTACTGAAGACTCGGGATGTGCAGAGGTATTAGTTTGATATCGTTATTGAATGTGTGCATATATATATATATATATATATATATATATATATATATATATATATATATATATATATATATACATATATTGGAAAGGATCACAATTTTGCGCGTGATCAAGATATTCCTATGAGTCCACGGGGAAAATGAAACACGATAAGTTCCCAAGTGCACTTTCGTGTAATAATCACATCATCAGGGGACACACATGGGAGAAATACAACAGTCTGTTGATATACATCGAAGAGACGAAGCTAGGACGCCATTTGGTAAATATGCGATTGTCCAAGACAGACAACAAGCGTATCATAAACTTACTATGTGGACAAGGTGAATTATTTACAAATTTCATCAACAATAAAGTTATCCAATTTGTATAGACCATCACTAATATTAAGATTATAATTCTTTGTGTATTTGATAATAGAAGATTCAATGATATCTCTCGTGGTACTGGAGTTAGAGGTAATAACTAAAATGGCATTACTCCAGCCAGCGCAATGATTATAGTTTTTAACGCAATCAAACGAGGCATTTGATTCTTGTCACGTTCTTATACTATATTTATGTTGCTCAATTACCCACGATTTTTACTACTTTTCTCAGAAAAATAAATTTCCTTCAAAACCTCATAATAAGGGTTATTTTTCATGCTGAACACAAATCTGGGGTTAAAATATCGTTAGGTCAACTATATGACCATTTAGTAATCTGTTAAACCCCCACACTTAACGTTACCCAACACACCAAAAACGACCCACATACCCCATCCGCCCCAAAAGCCTACACACATTAATCCCCATTTGATACCGCCGAATCTCAAACCACGCTTGCCACACAACTTACCCACCTCTCCAACCCCCACCCACACAAAAATTCGCAATCAACAAAAAAAATACACTTCCTCCCAAACCACACCAAACAGCAAACCTAAACGCCCCTCCCCCGATAAATAATACTCATCGCTTCCATCCTCATCCTCCCACCACCCAGCACCAAACTTAGACAAAAACGTTACAACACCACCGCGCCTCCCCCCAAAAACCCCAAACCCCCCACACCACCACAGGTAACAAACACATCTATTCAACGCCGTCCCAGCATCATTATTTATACCTCGCCTAACGAACGGGTCCAACAACAGACCCAAACGTAACCTCTGTAACCCATTATCTTCTTACCCAAAAAATCAGAATTCCAAAAGTCCCCATTGACGCCATGTAAATTCCAGTTGCAAATGGGAAAACTCACAGACCCATAATACCGAAAAATTAACCAAGTATTCTTTCTAGAAAAAGAGACTAGAATCAATATCTATAATATCAAATTAACGATCGCCCATACGAAAAACCTATCGCTGTCGCTGCCCCGCACAACCACCAGACCCCACTAAACAAGACGACAGACCAGTTGTGACCCTAAGGCTTACAAAAAACCAAACCCACGACCCCCCCCCCACCTAAGGAAATCACAATACGCCCAAAGGCACTCACAAAACAGCAAGGCCATGCAATAATGTACGCCACACCGGCCATATCAGGAAACCTAGAAGTCATTACCCGGCAACAAAACCAAACCCAAAATCGAAAGACCAATAACTCATGATTCCCATGATTGCCTTCAAGAGCAGTTGGCAAAGACGAATTACACAAATTTCGCGTTTATACAAAATAAATAGCGACAAAAAAAATAAAAATTATCCCTAGTCAAACGAACGACAACAACACATGCCCTAAACGACCTCAGAAAACAAGACCTACCCCAAAAAACACCTAGAAACAAATGCCCCAAGATTTGTACTATACAAGTAATTCGCAAGATATAGAAAATTATCGACGCAATTGGACTCAACAGGGCATTCATCGGATAACACAACCGACAATATACGCAATCTTTACCATGAAACAATCAAGTAAAGCCGCGAATTCACAAACTTTAAATCAACATCAGAGAGAAACCGCTTTTAGACCAGAAAAAATACACTGACTATTACCCACACTTAATACCTACAATTTCAGCCAGACACCACATTTTCCTTTCAAAACCGTCTCTAAATAAAATGGTCATTTTAATAAAGCTGAACACCCGCACAGGGATAAACCAAAACACCCGAAAGGTAACGGCCATAAGGCGCCCATATAAAGTACACATGTAACCCTGGCCACACAATAACCTCATCTTAGACCAAGATTTCTCCTTGTCAAAACCAGGGCATGACATACGGTAACACCACCGTAGTATTCTAGAATACAATAATTAAATCCCAACAAACAAATTACACGATCATTCTGGCACAACCGATAATATCCCAAAACTATAAATTAATTCCATATCCTACCCCGATAAAAGAGCAGCACCGCTACCCCATGCCCTACACCCCGCCCGCAAATATCCCAACACCAAATAACACCCGCCCCCACCCAATACCTACCCCCTCCCCTCCATCCACCTGAACAAAAACACATTTCAGCCCCCCCACAGGTGGAACCCCTCACGAACGGACCCCACACAGCCCCAAACTACCAACAAACCCAATGCTTTGATCCCAAAAAACCTACAACAAAAGTCCACATATTATTTTTATTTATTCTACTCTCATCAAATACACATGGCCCCGAGACACTGACCCACCGCGACCATAGGCAGCAACCCAAAAACCCATACTATATCAAACAACGACAACCAATTGACCTTACTATAAACCAACACAACACAAAACCCAAACTCTCTCTGCCCCCCTTCCCTTAAAGTCTCATCCCCCACCCCCATCACAACCAACCCCCCATTCAAAACCCCCCCACTAAAACTGACCGCCCCCCACGCAATCCAACCTAACCCCCCCGCACCACCAAACCGTGGAAACAAAAACCCAGCAGCACCACCGCACATGTGGAACCCCACCACGAACAAAACCTAACACATCCACACATACCGTACCACCAGGAACCCCAGCCTCCCCAAAAATCCCCTACAACAAAATCCCCATCTACGTCCAATACAAACCAACAGGCCACTCACGTACCCACCTCTCCAACACCACACAAATACCAAGTCAACAAAAAAAAGACGACTCCGATCCCAAACCCTCACAACACTAACCCGAAACCGCCCACCCCGCCCTAAAAATAAGCGCAGCCCCCAGCCCCAGCCCACAGAACCTCCTCAGCATAAACGACAAACCAAACTAAATATTACACCCCCCCCCCCCAATACCTACCCCACCACCACCACCGTAGTGTTAACAATCACCAACACCATCTCCCTCCCCAGCAACAGATGAACAGCACCCACGAACGGACACCACACTGCCCCAAATTCCGCACGAACCAAACTGCCCTCGCCCCTATAAAACCGACTACAAAAGCCCCATATACAACTCTTATTTACGCCAAGACAAACCAGGGCCACCCCCAGGCACGCACCGACACATTAAACTGGCACACATATCCCAGCATCATCAACACGACTCGCCGCTGTACCCATCCACATCACAAACCCAAACGGCGCGCCCACGTAAACCGCCAGCCCACACCACCCTCCCCAACGATTCTTATCCGACTGTCCAATTGTCACTAGCATCCAAATAAACAACATTCCCCTCGACCCCCCCCAAGGATTATCACAAACTAAAATCGGCAAAACACAACCGCCATCCCAAGACTTAAACCACCTACCCCCGACTGCTTAGTCCGATTACAGCCGCTAAATCCCGGCACACCTAACATATCCAAAACACCTATGACCAAATATCCTCACCCTAAAGCCAGTCCCGCTCCAGGAGCCACCGCCTCAACCACAAAGCCAGAAACACAAACCGGACTAAAATACCAGATCACGATTCGGACCCCACACGCCCCAAACGTACCACAGAACCAATAGCCCGCCCCAAATAAGTCAACATATGACCCTTTACGCATATAGTTATCTACTACTTGGGCATGGTAACGATAACACACAGAATAAACCGAACAAAATTACCAAGAAAAAATCAAGTCAAGTTAAGAGTTTTCAACAAACTATATATTTCAATTTAGAGGGAAAAACGTTTTTTCCGCCTGAAAATACCCAGAACTATTACCCCCGGATTTTTACTATTTACCTCAAAAACATAGAATTACCCTTCGAAAAACTAACCCTCGTACATAAGGGTTATTATTCAAATGCATGAACACCGCCCAGGTAACCACTCTCGTGAAACGGACACCAAACGCCGGCAACCACCACATAACAAAGACCCCCCCATAAGACGACTTCCAAAGGCCCCAACCCTTGCCTAACAAGGGCAAGTATCGATAAACATCAGGGAAAATAATGTAAAAATTTTCCCTGATAATTTCCTAGCATCGAAGAGTTATCATATCATATATTTCCAAATAGAGAGAAAAGCTTTATAAGACCACTGAAAAATACTCAGAACCATAACCCACCAAATTTTACTATATTATACTCAAAAAATAGATTTCCTTCAGAACCCTCAAAATAAAGGGACAATTTAATTCTGAACACAGATATGAAGGGGTAAAACAATAACGATTAGGTTAATGATATGACCATTTAGTAAATCCCTTTAAAAAATGACGTCAACTTTTCAACAAAAATTTGACCATACGTCGCAATAGTATTTACGTGCATGAATCGGTTAACAAAGAGTATTATGAATAACATTTTCCATGAATATTTCTAGTATAGAGAAGAGTTACAATATCTTAATTATCAATTAAGAGAGAAAAAGTTTTTTGAGCTGAAAAATACCCTGAACTATTACCCACGATTTTTACTACTTTTCTCAGAAAAATAAATTTCCTTCAAAACCTCATAATAAGGGTTATTTTTCATGCTGAACACAAATCTGGGGTTAAGATATCGTTAGGTCAACTATATGACCATTTAGTAATCTGTTAAATGACGGCAATTTTTAACTATTATTTGACCATTCGCGATGTATTTACTGGGCATGTATAGGTAACTAAGAGTACTATGATACATTTTCCATGATTATTTCTAGTATAGAAGAGTTTCAATATCTTATATTTCAATTTAGAGAGAAAAACATTTTTGAGCTGAAAAATACCCTGAACTATTACCCACGATTTTCACTATTTTCGTCAGAAAAATAGATTTCCTTCAAAACCTCATAATAAGGGTTATTTTTCATGCTGAACACAGATCTGGGGTTAAAATATCGTTAGGTCAATTATATGAATATTTAGTAATCTGTTAAATGACGACAATTTTGAAGTATTATTTGACAATTCGCATTGTATTTACTAGGCATCTATCGGTAACTAAGAGCATTATCATATATTTTCCTTGATTATTTTTTTGTATAGAAGAACTTTAATATATTATATTTCAGTTTAGAAAGAAAAAGTTTTTTGAGCTGAAAAATGCCCTGAACTATTACCCGCGATTTTTAGTCTTCTTCTCAGAAAAACAAATTTCCTTCAAAATCTCATAATAAGGGTTATTTCTCATGCTCAACACTGATCTGTGGTTAAGATATCGTTAGGCCAACTATATGACCATTTAGTAATCTGTTAAATGACGACAATTTTTAAGTATTATTTGACCATTCGCATTGTATTTACTGGGCATGTATCGATAAGTAACATTATTATGATATATTTTCCATGATTATTTCTAGTATAGAAGAGTTTCAATATCTTATATTTCAATTTAGAGAGAAAAAGTTTTTCGAGCTGAAAAATACCCTGAACAATAGTTCTTTCGTCTGTCATGTTGGTAACTGGATTCTTTTTCATTTCACTAGTCCACCACCTTGGTTTCTATTTAGAAATAGGCTATCTATTACGCATCAGCATGTATGTTCCCTCAACGGCTTTGAAGGTTTACTGAAGCTTTTCCAGGCTACATTCATTTCATTTTCATTGACCATCTCATCCCAGGTTTGCCTGTCAAGAGCAGTGCAAAGACGATTAAAATTTGCATGTTTAAAATAAGGTATTTTTTCAAGATATCGTTAGGTCAACTATATGACCATTTAGTAATCTGTTAAATGACGACAATTTTTAAGTATTATTTGACCATTCGCATTGTATCTACTGGGCATGTATCGATAACTAACAGTATTACGATATATTTTCCATGATTATTTCTAGTATAGAAGAGTTTCAATATCTTATATTTCAATTTAGAGAGGAAAAAGTTTTTCGATCTGAAAAATACCCTGAACAATTACCCACGTTATTTCTTACTATTTTTTCTCAAAAAAATAGATAAATTCGAAAACACCTCTAATAAGGGTTATTTTTCATGCATGACACCACAGAACTGGGGTTAAAATAATCGTTAGGGGTCAACTTTATGACGGTTTTTAATAATCAGTTTAAATGACAACAATTTTTTTTTTTTTTATTGAATATTATTTGACAATTCGCCATAGCATTTTTAATGGGCCGATGTTTCGATCCTTAAGGGTATATGATATATTTCCATGGATTATTTCTGCATAGAAATTATAATATCTTATATTTCAAATTAGAGAGAAAAAGCTTTTTTGACCCTGAAAAATACCTGAAACTATTACCCACAATATTACTAATTCTCAGAAAAAATAGAATTTACCTTCAGAACCTCATAATAAGGTCGCATTTTATATGCTTGAACACAGATATGGGGTTAAAAATTAACGTTAGTTTAATGATATGACCATTTATAAATCTAATACATGAGTCACTTTTTTCAACTATTATTTGACCATTCGTATTGTATTTACTGGCATGTATCGGTAACCTAAGAGTATTATATGATACATATTCCATGATTATTTCAGTAATAGAAAAGTTTCAATATTTATATTTCAATTTAGAAAGAAAAAGTTTTTATGAGCTGAAAAATACCCTGAACTATTACCCCACGATTTTTACTTACATTTCTCAGAAAAATAATATCCATGTCAAACCTCATAATAAGTTATTTTCATGCTGAAAAACACAAATTGGGTTACAACACTCGTTAGGTAGTGTCCACTATATGCCCAATTAATAATCCAGTAAAAAGACGGCTATATATATAAGAAATATAATATAAAGACCATTCGCGATGTCCATACTGGGCATTTCTAAAGAAACAAAGAGAACACATAAACCAATTTCCCAGAATAATAAATCTAGAATAGCAGAGTATCAATATCATTTAATATTTCAACTTTAAGAGAGAAAAACAATTTGTGGTGCTGAAAAATACCCAGAACTAATACCCCCGAATTTATCACAAATAAATGTCAGAAAAATAGATTTTCCATACAAACCCCAAAAACCCTGGTTATTTTTCATGCTGAACACAGATCAGGGGTTAAAAAAAAACGTTTAGGTCAATAATATAGACTATTTAGTAATCTGTTAAATGACGACACATATAAAGTATTATATGACAATTCGCATAGCATATTAATGGGCATTATCGATAACTAAGGTTAAATTATGATATATTTTCCATGATTATTTCTAGCAAAGAAGAGTATCATATCATAATTCAAATTTAGAGAGAAAAAGCTTTTTGAACCAAAAAAATACTCTGAACAATTACCCACAATTTTTACTATATTTCTCAAAAAATAGATTTCCTTCAGAACCCTCATAATAAGGGTCATTTTATATGCCTGACACAGATATGGGTTCAAATAACGTTAGGTTAATGATATGACCATTTAGTCACAGATAAATACGTCAATTATTCAACTATTATTTGACCATTCCATAGTATTTACTTGGGCATGAATCGGTAACTAAGAGTAATATGATACATTTTCCATGATTATTTATAGTATAAAGAAGTTTTCAATACTCTTATATTATCAATTTGAGAGATAAAAGTTAATTTTGAGCTGAACATAACCCCTGAACTATTACCCACGATTTTTACTACTTTTCTCAGAAAACATAAATTTCCTTACAAAACCTATAATAACGGGGTTTTATTTTCATGCTGAAAACAGATCTGGGGTTAAAAAAGTTAGGTCACAATAATGACCATTTAGTAAATGCTGTTACATGACGGCAAATTTTTAAGTATAATTTGACCAAGTCCTGCGATGTATGTACAGGCATTAAAGGTAACTAAGAGAACTGTGATACATTTTCCATGATTATTTTCTAGTATAGAAAGTTTTTCAATATCTTAATATTTCAATTTAGAGAGAACAACATTTTTGAGCTAAAAACAACCCTGAACAATTCCCACCGAATATTCACAATTTTAGTCAAAAAAAGATTTCCTATCAAAGGCCTCATAATAAGGGGTTATTTTTCATGCTGAACACAGATCTGGGGTTAAAATATCGTTAGGATCAATTTATATGAATAATTAGTAATCAGTTCAATGACGACAAATTTGAAGTAAATTATTTGACAATTAATCCCGCATTGTAAATTACTAGGCATCTATCGGTAACCTAAAGAGGCATTATCATAATATTATCCTTGATTATTTTTTGTATAGAAGAAATTTAATATATTATATTTCAGTTTAGAAAGAAAAAGTTATTATGAGCTGAAAAAAATGCCCTGAACTATTACCCGCGAATTCTTTAGTCCTTCTTCTCAGACAACAACAAAATCTTTCAAACTCTCATAATAAGGGTTTTTTCCTCATGCTCAACACTGATCGTGGGTTTAAGATAACGTTAGGCCACAACTATATGACCATTTAGAGTAATCTGTTAAATGACGACAATTTTTTAAGTATTATTGACATTTCGCGCAATGTATTACTGGGAAAAGTATCAAAAGTAACATATTATATATAATTTTTCCAGGATTATTTCTAGTATAGAAGAGTTTCAATATCTTATATTTCATTCAATTTAGAGAGAAAAACGTTTTTCGAGCTGAAAAATAACCCTGAACAATAAGTTCCTTCGTCTGTCATGGTTGGTAACCTTGGATTCTTTTTTTTCCCATTTTTTTCACAAGTCCACCACCTTGGTTTCTATTTGAAACAGCTCTCTATTACGCATCAGCATGTATGTTCCCTCAACGGCTTTGAAGGGTTACTGAAGCTTTTCCCAGGCTTACATTCATTTCAATTTCATAGACATTAACATCCCAGGTTTTGCCTGTCAAGAGCAGTGCAAAAACATTCAAATAAATATGCATGTTTAAAATAAGGTATTTTTATCAAGATATCGTTAAGTCAACAATATGGACCATTAGAGAATCTGTAAAATGGACGACAATTTTTAAGTATTATTAGACCATAATCCGCATTGATCTACTACTGGGCATGTAATTCGATAACTACAGATTAAGATATAATTTCCATGAATAAATTTCAAGTATGAAGAGTTTCAATATCATATATATTTCAAAGTAGAGAGAAAAAAAGCTTTTTGACCTGAAAAAAATACTCAGAACTATAACCCACAATTTTTTACTATATTTCTCAGCAAAATAGATATCCTTCAAAACCACATAATAAGGGTCATTTTAATATGCTTTAACACAGGGTTGGGGGGTTTAAAAAAACGTTAGGTTTAAAGGTATTGGGCATTTTTGTAAACTTTTTAAATGAAAGTCAATTTTAACTAAATTTTTTTGACCATTCCATTTTTTATTTACTGGGCAAGTATCGGTAACTAAGATTTTTATGATACATTTTTCCCTGATTTTATTTTTTATAAAAGAAAAGTTTCAATATCTTAAATTTCAATTTGAGGAAAAAAATTTTTTAAACAAAATCCCCCCGAACTATTAAACCCCCGATTTTTATAATTTTCCAAAAAAAAAAATTTCCTTTAAAACCCCATAATAAAGGGTTATTTTTCAAGCTGACCCCAAATCTGGGGTTTTAAAAAATCGTTAGGGAACCTTTAAGACCCTTTTAGGGAAAAGTTAAAAGACGGCCCCTTTTTTTTTATTAAATTTTACAATTTTGCGATGTAATTTTCTGGGCATGTATAGGTAACTAAGGGAACCCAAGATACATTTTTTCCCTGATTTTTTTTAAAGAAGATTTTTAAAATCTTTTTATTTCAAATTTTTGGGGAGAAAAACAAATTTTTTAACTGAAAAATACGCTGAACTATTCCCCGAAAAATTTACATTTTTGTCAAAAAATAGATTTCCCTTTAAAAAACCCCATAAAAAAGGTTTTTTCCCTGCTAACACAGATTTTGGGGGGTTTAAAAAAATCGTTAGGGTTTAAAATTTTTGAATATTTAGTAATCTTTAAAAAGACACAATTTTTTAAGTTTATTTGGGCAATTCGCATTGTATTTACTTTGGCATCTATCGGAAAAATAAGAGCTTAAACCCTAAATTTTTTCCCTTTATTATTTTTTTGTATAGGGAAAACTTTAATTTTTTATATTTCGGTTTAAAAAAGAAAAAATTTTTTGAGCTGAAAAATGGGCCCGAACAAATTTCCCCGTTTTTTAGCTTTTCCCCAGAAAAAAGAATTTCCTTCAAAATCTCAAAAAAAGGGTTATTTCCCTGCCAACCCTGAACGGGTTTAAAAAAAACGTTAACCAAACTAAGACCCCTAAGAAACGGGTTTAAATGCCCCCACAAAAATAAAAAGACCCCCGCCCGAAAACCCGGGCCCTGAATCATAAATAACAGAAAAAACCCCTAATAACCATAAGGGGAAACAAACATAAACCAAAAAGGGAAAATTTTTCGAGCAAAAGAAAACCCGAAAAAATACTTTCGCGGGCCCGTTTGGAAAAAGGGTTTTTTTCCCTTTCACCAGTCCCCCACCTTGGGCAAAAAAAAAAAAAGGCTTCTAAATTAAAACATCACATGTAAAGTTCCCCCCCGGCTTTGAAGGTTTACTGAAGCTTTTTCCCCCCAAAATTCATTTCATTTTAAAATTTACCATATAAACCCCGGGTTTTTCCTGTCCAAAAGCAGTGCAAAACGATTAAAAAAAAGCTGTTTAAAATAAGGTTTTTTTTCAAAAATTCGTTAAGACAACTTTTAAAGACCATTTTTAATCTGTTAAATTACGACAAATTTTTTTTTGTATTTTTTGGGCCATTGCAAATTTTATCTTTCGGGCATGTATTTGAAAAACAAAAATAAACGAAATATTTTCCAGTTTTTTTTTGTATAAAAAGTTTTTCAATATATTTAAATTTTTAAATTTTGAGAGGAAAAAAATTTTTTGAACGAAAAATACCCTAAATATTAAACCCCCGATTTTTTTTTTTTTCTCAAAAAAATAGATTACCCTTTGAAAACCTCGTAATAAAGGGTTTTTTTTTCCCTGCTGAAAAGATCTGGGGTTTTAAAAAATCGTTAGGGGCAAATTATGACGATTTAGTAATCTGTTAAATGACAACCCAAAATTTTTAATTTTTTATTTGCAATTCACAAATTTCATATTTTTGGGCTTTTAACGATAACTAAGGGGATTAAAGATTAATTTTTCCCTGATTATTTTTTACATAGGGAAAAGTTATAATTCTTATTTTTCAAATTAGAGGGGAAAAAAGCTTTTTTTATCTGAAAAATTTCTTTTTGAACTAACCCCCAATTTTTTTTTTATATTTCTCAGAAAAATAGATTTCCTTCAAAAACCCATAAAAAGGGGCATTTTATAACTGAACCCCAGATAGGGGTTAAAATAAAAGGGTTTGGTTAAAAGGGTATGGCCCCTTTTGTAATCTGTTAAATGACGTCAATTTTCAACTATTATTTTGACCATTCCCATTGTATTTAATGGGCAAGTATCGGTAACAAAAAGTATTATGATACATTTTCCAGATTATTCTAGTATAGAAAAGTTTCAATATCTTATATTTCAAATTAGAGGAGAAAAAGTTTTTTGAGCTAGAAAAATACACTGAACTATACCCACCACGATTTATACCTACTTTTTCTCAGAAAAATAAATTTCCTTCAAAAAACCCCATAATAAAGGGTTTAATTTTCTGCTTGAAACACAAATCTGGGGGGTTTAAAAAAATCGTTAAAGGCCCAAATATGAAATTTAGTAATCTGTTAAAAAAGGGCGGCAATTTTTTGGGATTATTTGACCAAAAAGCCGGGGGGTATTTTCTGGGCATGTATAAAGGTTTTTTTAAGAGACAAAGATACATTTTCCTGATTTTTTCTAGTAAGAAGAGTTTTCCTACTTTTAAATTTTTTAAATTTTGAGAGAAAAACATTTTTGGGGGGCTGAAAAATACCCTGAACTTTAAACCCCGATTTTCAAATATTTTTTTCAGAAAATTAGATTTCCTTCAATACCTCCCCTAATTAAAGGGTTTTAAATTTTCATGCTGAACACAGATCTGGGGGGTTAAAAAATCGTTAGGTTTAATTATATGGGAAAAAAATTTAGTAAATCTGTTAAAAGACGACAATTTTTGAAGTATTATTGGGCAATTCGCATTGTAAAATTTTCTAGGCAACTATTTGGTAACTAAGAGCATTAAACATATATTTTCCTTGATTAATTTTTTTATAGAAGAACTTTTTAAAATATTTAAAAATTTCAGGTTTTAAAAAAAGAAAAAATTTTTTTTTAGCTGAAAAAAAGCCCTGAACAAATTTTCCCCCGATTTTTAGTCTTCCCCAGAAAAAAAATTTCCTTCAAACTCTCCCTAATAAGGGTTATTTCTCTTTTCCCCAAAAACTGATTTTTTGGTTAAGAAAAATTTGTTAGGTCCCAAATATGCCCCTTTTGAAAACTGTTAAATGACACAATTTTTAAGTATTATTTTACCATTGCATTGTAAATTTTCTGGGGTGTACCCATAAGTAACTTTTTTATGATATTTTTTTTCCTTTTTATTATTTCAAATATAGAAGAGTTTTTAAAATCTTATATTTCAATTTAGAGAGAAAAAATTTTTTGAGCTGAAAAATAAACCCCGAACTATTACTCACGATTTTTTACTTTTCTAGAAAAAAAAATTTTTCCCTTTAAAAACCCCATAATAAGGGGTTTTTTTTTCCCTGCTGAAAAACAATCTGGGGGTTTAAAAAATGTTTTGGGCAACTATTGACCATTTAGTAATCTGTTAAATGACGGCAATTTTTTTTAAGTTTATTTGACTATTCGCGATGTATTTAATGGGCATGTAAGGTAAAAAAAGAGTACCCATGATACATTTTCCCTGATTTTTTTCTAGTATAGAAAGTTTTTTAATATCTTATAAATTTAATTTAGGGGGAGAAAAAACATTTTTTTAGCGAAAAAAATTAAAGGGTGAACTATTACCCCCCGTTTTCCCCTTTTTTGGGCAGAAAAATAGATTTCCTTCAAAACCCCCATAAAACAGGTTTAAAAATTTTTTGCGAAACAGATCTGGGGTTTAAAAAAATCGTTAGGTTTAAATTTTATGAATTTTAGTAATCTGTTTAAAAGACGACCAAATTTTGGGAAATATTTTTTGACCTTCGCATTGTAAATTTTTAGGCCCCCTATCGGTAACTAAGAGAAATTAAAATATATTTTCCTTTATTATTTTTTTGTATTTGAAGAACCCTTTTAAAAATTTAAATTTTGGGTTTTGAAAAAAAAAAGTTTTTTTAAACTGAAAAAAAGGGGCCCGAACCAAATTTCCCCGAATTTTTTTTCTTTTTCACAAAAAAACAAATTTTTCCTTTAAAATCTCATAATAAGGTTAATTTCCTGCTCAACCCCTGATCTTTGGTTAAGATATCGTTAGGCCAACCCATAAGACCATTTAGTAATCTGTTTTAAATGACACAATTTTTAAAAAATTATTTTACCATTCCCCCATTGTAATTTTCTGGGCATTTATCGAAAAGTAAAAATTATTTTGAAAATATTTTCCATGATTATTTCTGGAAAAGAAGAGTTTCCCAAAACTTATATTTCAATTTTGAGAGAAAAAATTTTTCGAGC